>NC_135801.1:139598716-139890959 GCF_964213995.1 Mustelus asterias | reverse complement strand
CTTTGCCTCTCCAAGTGGAGATTAATTCTGCCTCTCAGATTTTTTCCCCAATAATTTCTCTACCACTGATGTTAGACTCACCTGGCTTATAATTACCTGGCTTTTCCCCACTTCCCTTCTTGAATAATGGTACATTAGCTGTCCTTCAGTCCTGTGACCAGAGAGGATTTGAAACTGACCAAACATTTCAGCGGATCCTTATTAATTGAAGAGACATGAGCCTTTCAACAAAGTAGTCTGGGATGAAATCAGACTTCACTCCAGAGGTGAAAAGACAGTGTACTAAATTACCACATCACCCACTTTTCTTTTTAAATTCATTCTCAGGATATGGGCATCACTGGCAATTACAGTCCAAATCTACTACCTTTGCCAAGTTGGTGTTATTTCTTTTTAGCAGCTTACTGGGGCATTTCAGAGGACAATTAGAAGTTGCATGGGGTTGAAGTTACGTATAGGCCAAACTAGGCAGGTCTTCTTCAATAAAAAGCATCAGTGAACCAATTGGGTTTTTGAAACACGCCAACAGATTTATGGTCATTTTAATGGTACCAAATTTTATACCCAGATTTTAAAAAAACTGAATTCAATTTCTGAAACTGCTGTGGTGGGGTTTAAACACACAACATCTACATTACTAGGCCTCTGGATTACTGATTCATTAACAAAACCGCAATACTATCGGATCCTGTAATATTTCTGATTATTAAAGAGAATCTTAGGATTCCTTAAATAAAACTTTATGCTTAAAGGTGCTTTAGACTTTTCTTCAAACACAATGTTTGAACTCAATTTTACTTACTTTGAGGTGTTTTCTTGCTGTATTTTTTCAGCTGAACCGTGGGATTCCAGCCAAAAAGAGACAGCTTCCTGCTTCCTTTGAAGTCTCCACAGAACTTGTACCAGAAGATACAACGCTTCAAGATTATCTACAATTGGAACAGAATCCACAAAATCATACAAGAAATATCCTGGATACTGGTTTTATAAGTGCTAGACAGAAGCAATAAGTGGATATACACAACCTAGCTGGCTGTTTAAGGATTTACAAAATGTTCACTTCTCAGGTATTTTAAAAATATTTTTGCTGCCACTGGCAACTGGCTTATTATTTACGATTAAAGAGCTGTCCCTAATACTGCAAGCTACCTTAGGACTTACCTTCACCACGTGTGCCACATTTAGAGTAGCAATAGAGAACACATCCGCCTAAATGTTTATAAAGGTCATTCCAGGCTGCCCGTGGGAATTTGACTTAACAGTATCCAATCAGATTTACATAGATACATAAAGGAAATCACAGATGCATTGGTCGTTCGAGTTAATAATTTGTTCCTGTTCCTATTGCAGAACCAATGACAATACTGTATGACAGGGCACCACAACATGGAGATTCATCAAGGTCCTAGGGCTCTGAAGTTGCACCCATATTCTCCAAATTCAATGCCATCAGTTACATCAACAGAAATCATGCCACTCCCTCAGGCAGCTGGCACTACAAATCACACAGCTCCCATTCATACCTTGTGAAAGCCACATAGCTTTCCAAAAACAACCTTTCCGTATAACAATGTTCAATGTCACTGTAATGTTATTCCAAACTGCAAGGAAATGCCCAGTGCTTTCAGTTAACAGGTTTTCCCTTGGTTTTAAAATAATTCTGGAATTTTAGAATTGATGTTGTGCTTCTAATCTCTGAAAATGTGAGTGCAGGTAATAAAACCAATTTCAAAAGCCAATAACAGTTCGGATTTTATGCATAAGGTTGTATTTTTGCTGATCTTTATCAGCAAACACATGCATGAAAATAAACAGACTCACAAAATGCTGTTAGCATGAAATATTGATCGTTGGCATGCATGGGACAATCATTAATGTTTAATTGTCGGAAATGCAATCCGAGTTCCAAAAATAACGTACCAGGATAAGCTTGTAGACTCAGCTGGAAATTTTGCAAAGCTTCTCGGTCCTGACCTCTTTCTGCCAACTGCATTCCTTTCCCAGTAAAAGCCAATGATTTCAACTTTTGTAGGATTGTAATCTCTGTTATGTTCTCTTTCAAGGTTTCAAACTGATCGTCAGACGCTCCTGCAAGATGTACAGTTAGAATAATTTCTGTTTGCAAATTTTGTGCAGGTTTATTTCATGACGTTTGAAAGTTTTATGCAACTGGCTGATCTCCTGTGGCATTGCTCATTGTAAATGATAGGATTTGCTAATGATAGAACATTAGAAACAGTTCTGTCATGGGGGAAGAACATTGAAACCACTGATTTACAGCAGGGGACAATCTGTGCCCCCGGGTCTATCTGCGATCCATCAGGGTTCTGAATGCGGCCCACAAGACATTTTACCCACATGGGGAGTTGCCACATTCTGCTGGTTTCTATTTGTGCTGTTTTTTTTCTTTCGGTATGACTGAACTGATACGTACATATAGCAAGGTCACGTGAAGTGAAGTGCCTGCTGATTGCACACAACACTGGCTGAGTGACATGCGCTCCTTGTGTGTCCAATCAAGCATAAATATTTCTCTTGTTTTTACCCCTTGGAAGTTGATAATTCTATTAATATGTGAATGATTAAGCATTTTCTATGACTTATCATGAAATATTCAGCGTGTATTAAATGTAATCTTCTTCAAGGATCATTGTTAGCGAACATGTCCAATTTTGATCTTGTGGCCCACGGAGTTGGAGGAGGGCAGGTCATCGGCCTACTCACTAGCTTAGGTTGCACATCACTGATTTACAGTAACAGATCATTATTAAACTATATGACTGTTTTCTAGAGGCTGAGGGAGGATCCGGCTGCTCAGTGTCTTCCCGCATGAGAGAGAGAGAGAGAAAGTGGGGCAGAGGTGATCAAAGCATCAAGGGTGAAGGTACCATGACAACACAGTAAAGGAGAGGGGACAATACAGAAATTAAGACAGTAGTTCAAAGGAAAAATGTAAGAGTACTGACGGAGATAAGGGGTGGTAGGAAGAATAGCAAAAAGGGGTAGGGAATGTAATGGGAACAAGAGGGAGAGGCAAGTTAAATTGAGGGGGGTGTGAATGGAGCTACCGAGGCTACATTTTTCCAAAACCCCTACCCCAAATAAAGCTGCAGACATTGTTGACTTATTTCCCAATCACAGTACCATCAACTCCCATCTGAAAATGTGAGAGGGGGAAGAAAGGAGAAGGCGCGAGGAAGAATGAGATGGAAACAAAGGCAAAGAAAAAGAGGAGCAAAACAGAGATAGTTAATGAGTGACTGTGGTTAGT
The DNA here is from genome assembly GCF_964213995.1 of Mustelus asterias. Lineage (NCBI taxonomy): Eukaryota > Metazoa > Chordata > Chondrichthyes > Carcharhiniformes > Triakidae > Mustelus > Mustelus asterias. The sequence continues at coordinate 139,887,688 of NC_135801.1, read as the reverse complement.
GGCATAGCATATGCAACACCACATAAGATCGACTATTGTGAACACAAATCTATCTAAAGGTAAAAATGGTTAGTTGCCTGGAAATTGTACTGACAATGCACAGTTAGCATTCAGCGGCAAATTGATAACAATGGGATTTATGAGATAATCACCAAACAAATACATCGGGATCAAAACCATCAGCCCATAAGTTAATTGCATTGGGCTTGTCAGCATTAGAATAGAGTAATAGAATAGAATCCCTACAGTGCAGAAGGAGGCCGTTCTGCTCATCGAGTCTGCACCGACCACAATCCCACCCAGGCCCTATTCCAATAACCCCTCATATTTACCCTGCTAATCCCCCTGATACTAGGATTAATTTAGCATGGCCAATCAACCTAACCCGCACATCTTTGGACTGTGGGAGGAAACCGGAGCACCCGGAGGAAACCCACACAGACACGGGGAGAATGTGCAAACTCCACACAGACAGTGATCCGAGGCCGGAATTGAACCCGGGTCCCTGGCGCTGTGAGGCAACAGTGCTAACCACTGTGCCCGCCCACAATGTTTTTGATACTTGGTTAAACTGTGCAATTGGAACCTGGAGCTTGTTAGAACAAAGATGTGCAATGTCAGGTTTGCTTAATGGGTGACACTTGTTGTCTTGTAGCAGTGCAAAGGGGGCTTATAGCAAAGAAAGAGGGTACTGAAATATTCAGCACTGCTGTGTAGAGGGGAGGGGGAAAGGGGGCTGGAATGCATTGGTTTCACTAATGTGAATTAGAGAATATAAAAGTGGGATGGGGGAGGGGCATCAGGATTTAGAATCAATGAAGAGAAAATCTTTATGTTTCCATGCATCAAATTGCTTTAAAAAGGAAACGATTTAGTTGACTAATTATTCACAGAATTGTAGAAGTGTTCTTAGTTCTACAGTGCTGTTATAAGTTAGCATCTGTGTAGCACTGCACTGCCAAATCTCCAACAAGCGGATGGTCATTCACATGGTCCAAGCCTGGATGACTGCCTGATTTTGAATGCAACGTGTCCAAGTTCAGAACATCCCATCTACAGACATCAGGCCTCTGAGAAATACTGTGCCTCCTGCCACTCCTCCAGCACAACCAAAAAAAATACCAATTGCTTAGTATAGATTGTTTAAGCAGTAAAATGTTCTGAAAACTTGTACCTTTAATTTTCCCGCCGACCTCCCACTGCTACACAGTTTTTTGCTACTTTTCTGCCTGCTTGTCATGTCACATTATCTCTGGGTTAAATATATTGTGCGTTGGGGAGGGGCGGTGAAACTCCAACTCCAGTAATGCATCTCGCACAGTCGCTGGGACATTTACCAGTATTCAGGTCAATTCCCAGCACGAGCCCAGGCTGATTGAACACTAAATAACCAACTTCATGGATAGATTTAGGTGCATTCGTTTTGTGCTCAGTTTTAAAAATGGATTATGTTACTTCCATACTGACCCAAGTGAAATAAAAATGTGGTTGGAAATAATGCATGAAGAAAGATTGAACAATTTGATTGGTTAGTTTTATGGCACTAGTTTTAGAAACAAAAGCCGACAGGTTTGGTTACTCAGGTTTCTGTTCCTCATTCTTGCTACTTCTGATTTATTCCTATGCAGCCAATCAGCTAGGAAACAAAACAGATAAATTGTAATTTCAGCTAAACACTCATTTTTGTACCCATTTGAAACGCGGAAGTCTGCAGAGAGATTTGGATAGGCTGAGCGAGTGGGCGAGGATCTGGCAGATGGAATATAACGTTAGCAAATGTGAGGTTATCCACTTTGGAAGAAATAATAGTAAATTGGAATATTATTTAAATGGAGAAAAATTACATCGTGCGACTGTGCAGAGGGACCTGGGGGTCCTTGTGCACGAATCGCAAAAACTCAAGTCTGCAGGTGCAGCAGGTGATCAAGAAGGCGAATGGAATGTTGGCCTTTATCGCGAGGGGGATAGAATATAAAAGCAGGGAGGTCTTGCTGCAACTGTACAAGGCACTGGTGAGGCCGCAACTGGAGTACTGTGTGCAGTTTTGGTCCCCTTATTTGCGAAAGGATATATTGGCCTTGGAGGGAGTGCAGAGAAGGTTCACCAGGTTGATACCGGAGATGAGGGGTGTGGCTTATGAGGAGAGATTGAACAGATTGGGTTTGTACTCGTTGGAGTTTAGAAGGATGAGGGGTGATCTTATAGAGACATACAAGATAATGAAGGGGCTGGATAGGGTAGAGGCGGAGAGATTCTTTCCACTTAGAAGGGAAACCAGAACTAGAGGGCACAGCCTCAAAATAAGGGGGGGCCGGTTCAGAACAGAGTTGAGGGGGAACTTCTTCTCTCAGAGGGTAGTGAATCTCTGGAATTCTCTGCCCATTGAAGTGGTGGAGGCTTCCTCGTTGAATATGTTTAAATCACGGGTAGATAGTTTTCTGATCGATAAGGGAATTAGGGGTTATGGGGAGCAGGTGGGTAAGTGGAACTGATCCGCTTCAGATCAGCCATGATCTTGTTGAATGGCGGGGCAGGCTCGAAGGGCCAGATGGCCTACTCCTGCTCCTATTTCTTATGTTCTTATGGGTCTTTTACAACCCACTTTCTGATATGATGCAATGAGTGGGGACTACTTAATGAATTCCAGTCAAGAAGTTTTAACCATGGTGGAAAAGTTACTTAAAATGCATTAGCACACACGAAGACAGCCTTGCACTTTATCACAGGATACCATAAAGTATTTTGGTTTCAAGAATAAGTTGATCTCCATTCAGTCACAAATCAAAAACTGTACCAAACTTTGACCACACACTTGGTGGTGTTCAGACTATTTTGAATTATGCTTAATTAACTTTCAATATGTTCAGTGAGAAATTTTAAAAAGTGAATGAATAAAACTGGTGCTGAACGATACAGAATATATTTTACCTGAGTCAAGAGGGCCGACAACTTGAACTTTAAGGAGTAAATTTACACACCTGCAGAAAAAAATACAACTCATCACTAATATAACCACACACTACTCAGCCATCATTGTAGAAATAACACAGTAGAAAGGATGGATATCATTACTTATCAAAATCCATAATGGATTAGAATCATAGAATCATAGAAAAGGAGGCCATTTGGCCCACAGTTCTTTGAAAGAGCTATCCAATTAGTCTCATTTCCCTGTTCTATCCCAACAGCCTGAAAACTTTTCCAATTCAAGCATTTGAAAGTTGCTACAGAATCCAATTCCACCAACTTTTTAAATCAGTGCATTCCAGATCATCCTAGCTCAGTGTAAATTATTTTTCCTCACATCATCTCTGGTTCTTTTCTCAGTTATCAAAACCATTCCTGATTTTAAATACCTCCATCAAATCTCCCTATTAAACCAGATATAATTAAATATAAAAAGGTTTCATGAAGTTTGTGTATGAATGTACTTTGAGTCCCATTTTTAACCAAAGTACAGGAATAAAAGGCCGTTGGGTCTGTCAAAGCCACACTCTCCAGCAGACATTGTGTAATTTACGCTGTTGTAAACCTGGTTAACCTCCTCAATGAGGTGAGCAATCACAGTGGAAAACACCACGACCATTAAAAGCAAGAATGAATTGCCAGTGAAAGGAAGACAGAAAATCTTAAACAGGGCAAAAGATACATTTACTTGCTACAAATGATGAAAACTATTGAAAAAAGCTGCAGAGTTATCCAAGATAAATACCAGAGGTTTTCAAAAAAATTATACAATGTTCATAAATAAGTAAATGGCCTAACCATCAAACTGGAATAGATCATAAGACAGAATCAGGATAAGATGGGATGATAACATTAAAAGGGCACAACAGCATAGGCTTTGAACACATGAGCAGAAAACTGAGGGGAGGGGAGGGAGGAGGAGGAGGAGGAAGAAACCAGCAGGAAAAGGAGGGGATGCGAGGTACAGCGAGGAGAAACTGGTTGGGGGTGAGAAACCAAGGGGGGTAGAGGTGTGGGTGAAATCAAGGGAAGAAAGTGGAGTGGACAGAGGAAGAAAAAAGGAAGTTGAAGGGGTAATAGTTTCACTGCCATATTGAATAGCAAGGAGATCACGGCACTAGTAAAAGACACAAAGCGATCCTCCTCTGATACCTTGCATCAACCCCTGAACAATAAGTTGCATTAGGGTTACGGTTGCACGAACAAAAAGCAGATCAAGAGGGAATCTTCTTGAATTGAATCCCAAGAACTGTAAAGAATGCCCTAAAGATGGGTGGCATGAGTTGAAGCTCAAAACAAGGAAGGTGAGTGAGCAGTTTGCAAGTTGTAACTCTCCGAGGGTGCTGAACGTTTGGGCGTTCTAAAGTTGATAAAATGAGCAATTTTAAGGACAAGGTGGACAGGCCCTTGGCAAGAAAAAAAAAATCAATTAAGGGAAATCAGGAATTAATTCCATATTGTCTTTGAACTCTGAGGCTGGCTAGTTGGACCAAAATAATCTTCAGTGTATTTCTATTTTCCAAGCCTGCTATGCAATGTAAACAGTAATATGCTACAAACACTTTCTACTAGGCATTATATAACTTACAATCCTGTAAAGGATTTATAGCACTTGTAACACCAACTCACCGACTAAAATTAGTAATTGACTCCTTATTATTTTTCAAGAGAGCAAAAGCTTGCCCTTGATATAAAAATGCAGTTGCTGCCCATAAAATATAATTGAGGGTTTCTTTCTTCTTTGCCCCAAGTGTTTGTGACTCACTGAAGCAATTCAAAAGAGAGCTCTGACAACCGGTGTTGATCTCAGTCCTCTCTGAGCAATCATTGGACAGCCATTCATTAACTCTAACTTCAAATGTTAATTTTTCTGAAATCAAACTTGACATTTTGCTGGCAATTTCCTCGCAAACAGTGATGACATCATTGTATCTCTGACACTGCAGGAGAGCTACTGCTGCTTCCAAATATATTTCTGGAATTCTAGGAACGGTGGGATCTGCGACAAGAAATACCTACAAAAAAGCATAATATAATTTTAAAGAATGAACACGAGGACGAATTCCTAAACCTAAGACACAGCCGTGTTTGTTCAAAGGCCGTCCGCGACAAAGAGAGCTCACTCATCACCTCCCACCAGGAAGGAAAGACAAAGACAGCGAGAAATACAGAGTAGAGAAAGATTTTAAAAAAGAGTCAAGAAAGAATAGCGAAATGGAATAAAAAGATAGATGGAAGAAAGTGGTAAACAGTGAAAGGAAACAGAATGAGCATATTCTCAAATTTCTCCTGTGCAACTGACACCTGTAAACATCTTTTATGGAAATTTCAAAGTTCAACATGCCCACCCCTATGTTTCAGCTGGTTAAGTATGCTCCCTCACATTTTAATAGGATTTTCTCGTTATTGTAACATTTCTGCTAAAATATTTCCCAAAATAGTTTGTGTCTGCACGAGGGTTTCAGTCAGAATAGCGTTTTCCAGTCTATGACAGTCATCTTTGTAAGGACAACAAAGGTACATAAAGACTAAATTTTCCCTTTAAATACCAATTCTTTCTGATATTTTAAAAAAATGTTTTTCTCCTTTCCTGGTTTCCTGGAACGATATCACTATTTATCCCAATGGACACGTTCAGACTTGCCTGTTCCACTGCTATTACTGTGTGCATCCATGTCCCTGCCCTTATACAGCCATCAATCACAGACTTTTTCTTGTAACCACGCCCCCCCCCCCCCCCCCCCCCCCCCCACCCCCACCTCCACTCACTCAACTCTAGTAGCATCTCAGGGTCTTCAGCTGTTGATTCAATTTTGTGCATTCCCCATTAGTTGCTTTATGATCCGGCTGTCATCTTGCTTATTCTCCCAAAACGTTACTGCCCTTTGCCCCAGCTTGGCTCAGCCCCTAGCAGTGAACTGGGCCCTAACTTTGGCTTCCAAAGCAGAGTACTGCCTTCCAAGCTCCATTGATCAACTATCAGTCTGTTCTGGGCCAATGATGTTCCCCCACCTCCCACATTACCACCACCCCCATCATCCAACCCAATTTCTGGTCCATTATCACCCCTTGAAGCTCCCCAATCCATTGGCAGCACCAATTTGACCCCTGTCTTGTTTGTTGACCAATCTCTCAGCTGCCTACATGACTGCCTCGACTCCAAATAAGCAAATCGATTCACATTCCCATGATCAACATGACAAGTCAAAACATGCTAATGTTTGTCAGCCATTCAGTCGGGGCTCACAGGCAGCAAATGCATTTTTGAAATTCATTCATTTTCAGTTGTTATGCTCCCCATTCCCTCCTGTGCCATTCTCACTCTGCTCATCATCGTCCTCTTTTTCACCCCTGCCCTCTTGATACCCTGTCACCTCACCTTCCAAATTGATCATTAATTTTCTCTCTCCCTTCAATCACTCCCCGCACCCTCCTCTGGTCATACTTACCTGACCAACTTCACTGATTGCACCACTGCTGTCAGTCCCAGTGCATTTTAGTTCTTCTCTGCTGGACTTAGATACTCTCCTGCTCGGTCTTTATCTTCCTCTGGTCTTGCACAATGATCCACTGATTTATCCGATTCCTGACGGTCTTCAACTCTGTTCTCTCATTCCCCCACTTCTAATTTTGTTCCATCTTCTCCCTTGGTTGAGTTGGAGTCCTCTTCTACCTCCAGCCCGTAATCTTGTTCCACCTCTCCCTTACTTACTCCTAGTCCTTGCATCCATACTCTAGACCTTCCTGCAGCCTTTTATCCTACTCTGCCATTTCTTTCAATGCTCACCATCGCTCAGTATTTCTCTGGTCTTAGTCCACTTACTCGCCCTCCCCTAAATACCCATACTTGACCTTAAGACTTTGTCATGGTTTTCAATATACAATACCAAGGATGACTTAGTGATTAATAAGGACAGAAATTGCCACTTGTGCATTCAGAATGAGGTCTGAGCTTGTCATCATACACACTTAATATAACATGGGTTCTACATTTAGCAAAGAATCTCCTTGAGCAACACCTGTCCCTGGAATTTTATTTACTATTGTTTTCAAGCAGAAGTGGATCCCCTGCTGAGAACTAACACCTACCCACTCAAAGAGGAGTATCTCTCCTCATAATCTGTAAAAGTGAGTGTGAAGTGGTACGATCTGCTCTTCAGCAACTTTATGGTTAAATCAAAATAACTACCTGATACTCTCACTAAAATCAACAAGTAACAATTTTTTATCTAACAATGAACAAGTTAACTAAACTTTTAATACGAATAAAACACAATTCTAATGGAATGCTGTTTAGATAAATACAATTCCCATTTATTAACAAAAAATAGAATTTCAGTCACTCTCTAAATTACAACCAAGTTTTGTGTCTTCTGGAATATTCTGGGCTTTCTCTGTTGATTCTTCTGTCTGGAACTGCTTTCTTCTTTGGTACCTTTGCTATTGAGATGGAGCTTTCTCTAAGACATGGATAAGGCTGTTACTCTGGCAGATACTCTCTCTCTGCTTATTTTCCCACTGCCCGCTTTTATATCTGTGATGACATATCGACACCCCCTACAAAAGGATTGGTTACAGGTTGCCAAAACCATCAAATTCAAATTCAATAAGTTGCTGGTATCCAAGTGTATGTTTTAAACTGATTGGTTAAATTCAAAAGCCTGTTCTGTCTCAAATTGATTGGCTTAATATTTTAAAAAATTCAAAAGCCCATCACCAAGGCAACTCTGTTGCTTGGCCTTCGATACAAATATTTCAGTCTGGGACCCCATATGTACCTGCATTTTTAAAAACTTTCTCAGCACAGAAAAAAACCCCACCTTTTTAACAGAACTATGGGGCGGCACGGTAGCACAGTGGTTAGCACTGCTGCTTCACAGCTCCAGGGTCCTGGGTTCGATTCCCGGCTCGGGTCACTGTCTGTGTGGAGTTTGCACATTCTCCTCGTGTCTGCGTGGGTTTCCTCCGGGTGCTCCGGTTTCCTCCCACAGTCCAAAGATGTGCGGGTTAGGTTGATTGGCCAGGTTAAAAATTGTCCCTGAGATGCGTAGTTAAAGGGATTAGCGGGTAAATATGTGGGGGCAGGGCCTGGGTGGGATTGTGGTCGGTGTAGACTCGATGGGCCGAATGGCCTCCTTCTGCACTGTAGGGTTTCTATGATTCTATGATTCTATGTAATGTTTTCTCCACTTCGCATTTTACAATTTTAAAAATAATTTTATAAACACCAAATTCTAACATTCTACTCCTCCATCTACAGTTACTCTACTCAACTTTGCAACACTATAACCTAGAAAATAAAATCATGCAGCTATCCAATGTACCAGTAAAACATTTTTAAATAACTCACTTCCTGCTGGGATCCCTCAAGAAACGAAGCCAGTAGATCAAGATAATGTTCCGCTGCCTCTTCAACTCTGCAGACAGTGAAACTGAATTTAAAAGCCATCAAAATAAATTTGTGCTTTTCAGTGATAAAACATTCTCTGGATGGTTCAAAGAGCACATTCCAAATGCTGATTCAGATGGGGAACATCACTAACCTAAGTCACAAGTCTCAGTCAGGGCATTAGTAGGAATATATTTGACCTCTGTACTCGTGGGTTACAGGTTGGAAAGTCGGTCAGCTCTCCAGTTCCTGATCACTTTTGGTGACTTCACCTTTCTCTATATCCGAACAGCTGATGTATGCAGGCTCACACATGGATCCTTGCAACTTGGGCAGGAATCAAAGGATAGCTGCTGTCCATTAAATTGTAATGATGTGGAGATGCCGGCGTTGGACTGGGGTAAACACAGTAAGAGTTTTAACAACACCAGGTTAAAGTCCAACAGGTTTATTTGGTAGCAAATGCCATTAGCTTTCGGAGCGCTGCTCCTTTGTCAGATGGAGTGGAAATCTGCTCTCAAACAGGACACCACACAACCCTGCCACAGCAACCTCTGCCGGATCATCGACACGGATGCCATCATCTCACGTGAGAACACCATCTACCAGGTACACGGTACCTACTCTTGCAACTCGGCCAACGTTGTCTACTTGATACACTGCAGGAAAGGATGTCCCGAGGCATGGTACATTGGGGAAACCATGCAGACGCTACGACAACGTATGAATGAACACCGCTCGACAATCACCAGGCAAGACTGTTCTCTTCCTGTGGAGGAGCACTTCAGCGGTCATGGGCATTCAGCCTCTGATCTTCGGGTAAGCGTTCTCCAAGGCGGCCTTCACGACACACGACAGCACAGAGTCGCTGAGCAGAAACTGATAGCCAAGTTCCGCACACATGAGGACAGCCTAAACCGGGATCTTGGGTTTATGCCACACTATCAGTAACCCCCACAGCTTGCCTCCTGGACTTGCAGAATCTCACTGGCTGTCCTGTCTGGAGACAATACACATCTCTTTAACCTGTGCTTAATGCTCCCTCCACTCACATTGTCTGTATCTTTAAGACCTGGTTGGCTGTAGAGATTCGCATTCTAATCAGTATTCTGTAACTTGATTTTGTGTCTCTGTATGCCCTGTTTGAAAGCAGATATCCACTCCATCTGACGAAGGAGCAGCACTCCGAAAGCTAATGGCATTTGCTACCAAATAAACCTGTTGGACTTTAACCTGGTGTTGTTAAAACTCTTACTGTATTAAATTGTAACCCAGGCAAGGAGTCACTGCCTGCAGGAAAAGAGGACAAGCTGGCAAGAATGAGCTGAAAATTGACGAAGATTTAATTTTTGATCTCGAGTTGCAATTCTGAAGAATATTTCAGGTCAATCAACCTTCCCTTAACAGAAAAAGATTCAGCATCTCATATCCCACTCACCACTGGCATTAATTGTCCATTCCTGGGTGCCCCGAGATCGTGGTGCAGTCTACCTTTCTGAATCATTACAATCTGCTCTTTTTCAGATTCTGTCTATATAACAGGAATTTTGTAATAATACCTCCTTATCTGGAGAAATCTTCTTGCAAGGGAGTGCTTTACATGCACCTGGTTTACACTGGTCAACAGATGACATGTCGCAGGAATCCGTACGAGCTGTTCAGGCTGGATCGGAACTTGAGAATCAACATAATTGTCAGCTTTAAACTGATCCCAACTTTCCAAAGCCTAGAAAAGAAAATTCAACACATTCAGCATTTCATAGAATCATACAGAGCAGAAGAGGCCCGTCGAGTCTGCACTGACACGCAAGAAACACCTTACATCCCACCTAATCCCATTTACCAGCACTTAGCTCATAGCCTTGAATGTTATGATGTGCCAAGTGCTCATCCAGGTACTTTTTAAAGGATGTGAGGCGTTCTGCCTCGACCACCCTCCCAGGCAGCGCATTCCAGCCCATCACCACCCTCTGGGTAAAAAAAGATTTTTGTTCACTGCTATTTAAATTAGAACTCTGTAAACGTTATACTATGTTTGAATTAGTGCTGTGTAAGTTACAGTACGGGAGGGAATTATTAATTGGACTTAGAAAACGGGCATTGCATAAAAGAGCTAGTCTACCTCGATGTTTATATCCTAATCGTAGTTTCATGTCATTATCATGTGTTTATTATTCATTAAGCTTTTCTTAATGAATTAGATGAGGGCTAATTTTAAGAGTTAAGGATATAAAATTTCACAGATTTGGTATTGTACAACATATTAGGCGGCCATTCAAGTCAAATGCACTTGTGCTGATTCACTGGAAAGTCCCTATTTCCTACCCTTTTGCCATATTATTGTTTGACATTTTTTCAAATATTTATCCACCTCCCTTTTAAAAAGTTAATAGATTATTAAATAAAAGCAAATTACTGCGGATGATGGAATCTGAAACCAAAAGAGAAAATGCTGGAAAATCTCAGCAGGGTCTGGCAGCATCTGTAAGGAGAGAAAAGAGCTGACATTTTGAGTCCAGATGACCCTTTGTCAAAGACCTTAGATTATTACATTAGGTTATTGTTTCTGTTCAGGCACTCCATGCCCTAACCCTCTTATTTATGGGAACAGCCGTCACTTTCTCAGGATGTGGACCATTTAGGAATTGAGAGTTTGTGTTATTGGTAGCAATTTTACCCCTGAGTCAGAGGGTCATGGATTCAAGTCACAATCCAGAATTCCACTTCTTTAAGTGATCCTTCCCTCCCAATGTGGTAAAGAGCATTGGCTCAAGACCAAACTGAAATTCTGAGTCTGATAAAGTATATTTTTCTATCCAAAGACCAGAAACATAAAATGGGACTTGTGTATTAGGAAACATTTCCAGTGATCTAAACTATAAATGAAGATGTAATAAAGGTAGAAGTTATTAGAGCAGCATAAAGCCAATATTTCAAAATCTACATAATTACAGATCTTTTAACTTACACCTCTTCATGGTGTAAAAAAAATCTGCAACGCTTTGTTCATTCTCTCAGCAATACTAAATGTGGACTTGCAACCTGAACACTAAATCTGAACATTATTTTGCCTACAGCAGTCTTCAAGGTCTTCACCTCTTAATCTCCATAATCTAGAAATTGGGAGCACGTTGCTTATACTTATCAAAGAACAAAGAAAATTACAGCACAGGAACAGGCCCTTCGGCCCTCCAAGCCTGCACCGACCATGCTGCCCGACTGAACTAAAGCCCCCTACCCTTCTGGGGACCATATCCCTCTATTCCCATCCTGTTCATGTATTTGTCCAGACGCCCCTGAAAAGTCACTATCGTCTCCGCTTCCACAACCTCCCCCGGCAACGAGTTCCAGGCACCCACCACCCTCTGTGTAAAAAAACTTGTCTCGTACATCTCCTTTAAACCTTGCCCCTCGCACCTTAAACCTGTGCCCCCTAGTCATTGACTCTTCCGCCCTGGGAAAAAGCTTCTGACTATCAAGTTTGACAGAAGTAAAAGAAAACCAAATGGAATCTTCCACAAGTGAATCAAGTTTATCAAACTGACGTGATGGAGGGAATTCCATGTTTAACAAGTAGTTTTAGTTGTGTATAATGTATAACGGTGAAGCAATCTAACTATGTCAATTATATTCTACTTAATTGTAATCAATGGAGGACATTAGTATCCCATGTGACTGATTTTTTGTGTCTGTATTTGACAAGTGAGCTCTATCGCATGGCCTCGCGCCAGTGCAAGTTCCATGTTTACGGGTTAAAGAGAGAGTAAATGCCGCAAAGCCGTCGAGGCAATGTAGTCTGAGTGTGGGACCAGCATAGTCCTTGGCAATTAAAATTTATCAGTGATACTCGATACCTATCACTCAGAGGGGAGTTAGAAAGCCCAATTGTGTTAAGAAAACAGCTGTGAAGTGTTAAACATTCAGCCTCACTTCCTAAATTAGTGTCATTTTTAATTCGCAATGCTTTAAAAGGTATGTACTTTCTGTTAAATTACATAACAGCCCTGAGATTATTTTTTGTAATCGGTATTTATAGCTATGTAGTCCTTTTGACTCTGAAAATACAGCATGATATATTTGATTGAATAAGTGCATCTTGCTACCTCAGCTTTAACATATCGATTGCCTTAATGCATTTATTTTATATCCACTTTGCGTAACATCTTGATGTATGAAATGTCTTTGTGATCTCTGGATTAGTCAAGGCTATGTGCCACACGTACTCTTTTACTATTTCTAATTAACTCCGTTCCAAGTGCTAGCAACATATTGGTAAGTACCTTCCTTAATGAGAGTTTAAGATGTACAATATTTATATACATTTATATACTTGAAACAATGAGTCCAGAGGTCATTCATTTGGTATTACTGACAGGATACCCTCTTTTATCTCAAGCAAGTGGATGCTAAAATTACCTTAAGGCTCCTGTTATCTCAGCAGAAAGTCATGAAATTTAATGAAGTAACAGTGAAAGCTATAATGAGATGGACCATCCCACAAATAATTGGCACATTAGGAGACCAGTTAGACGATAACAGAAAGTGACATCACTTTCAGCAGATGATCATATACAAAAGGACATAGACAAGTTGGTGGAGTGGACAAATAGGTGGCAGATGAAGTTCAATGTGGAGAAGTGTGAGGGGATGCATTTTGATGGGAACAGTATGGAACAAAAATATAAAATAAACAGTAAAATTCTTAAAGGTGTGCAGAAGCAAAGGGACCTGTGCCGAGATAATTGAAGGTGGCAGGAATGTGGAGAGAGCAGTTAATAAAGCATATAGTATTCTGGGTTTTATTAATAGGAGCATAGAGTACTAGAGCAAGGAGGTTATGCTGAAATTACGTGAGACATGAGTAAGGTATTGTGCTGAAATATTGTGCACAGTTTTGTGGACCACACCACAGGAAGGACGTGAAGGACCGCGCCATAGGGAGGAGAAAGTGAAGAAGTGGTTTCCAGTCATGAGAAACTTCAGTGATGAGAATAGATTGGAGAGTTTGGGACTGTTCTTCTCAGAGAGGAGAAATCTAAGAGGAAATTTTGATAGAGATGTTCAAAATCATGAGGAAGCTGGACAGAGTGGATAGGGAGAAACTGTTCCCGCTCATAAAAGGATCACAAACAAGAGGGTACAGATTTAAAGTGATTTTCAAAAGAAGAAAATGAGATGAGAGAAAAGTCTTTCACACAATGAGTGGTTTGTGACTGGAATGCACTATCTGGAAGTGTGGTGGAGGTTCAATCGAGGCATTCAAGAGGGTATTAGATAATTACAGGGATAGAAACAATGTGGAGGGAAAAGGCAGGAGAATGGCACTGAATCATGATGCTTGTTTGGGAAGTCAGTGCAGATACGATGGGCCAAATCGCTTCCTTCTACACTGTACAATTCTGTGATTCTGTAAACCAATCAGAAACTAGTCATGTACCACTTAGATCAAAGTTTAGGAACATCACTGATCATGCATGTGGGTTGCGGCTTGGAAAGTTAATAAACACCAGCTTTCAGTGGCCAACACATACATTAAATTTGAAAAAGAGAGTGCTTTCCAGCTGGGAGCAGAGGACCACAGGACTGATGGAAAGAGTGGGGCAAGGGAGAAGACCATGTCACCTAGTGCCCCAGGCTGAATCGGAAATCAAGAACCACAATAAGTCAATAAAGTCACTACCTCGTTTTGTTAAGTATTACTTTAATAAATTGTTCCTGCAGTAAGTACATCACTGTATTGTCTCCTATTGGTTGAAGTCTCAAAAGAACAAATTAATATTGAGTGCAGACTTTCAGATTTTGCCCCACATGAGATTGTTGAAAAATTGAAAGGTACGTAAATCAACAGAGTGTCAAAAAATAAAACTAGAACTCACCACATAGAGATGATTCAGGGCCTCAAGCTCAGCTTCCACCATGTCTAACTTTTGGTACACCATGGCAGCATGATACAGTGCGGAAAGGCAATGGATGTCTGCCTGAAGAGCCCACCTGAAATATTGCAAGGCAGTTTGTGGTCTGTCCTAAAACCGACAAATTCAAAGTCATGATTTTGATGCAAGTGGAATGTTTATAAAATCTCATTCTTACATACATAAGAACATAAGAACATAAGAAATAGGAGCAGGAGTAGGCCATCTAGCCCCTCGAGCCTGCCCCGCCATTCAATAAGATCATGGCTGATCTGACGTGGATCAGTACCACTTACCCGCCTGATCCCCATAACCCTTAATTCCCTTACCGATCAGGAATCCATCCATCCGCGCTTTAAACATATTCAGCGAGGTAGCCTCCACCACCTCAGTGGGCAGAGAATTCCAGAGATTCACCACCCTCTGGGAGAAGAAGTTCCTCCTCAACTCTGTCTTAAACCGACCCCCCTTTATTTTGAGGCTGTGTCCTCTAGTTTTAACTTCCTTACTAAGTGGAAAGAATCTCTCCGCCTCCACCCTATCCAGCCCCCGCATTATCTTATAAGTCTCCATAAGATCCCCCCTCATCCTTCTAAACTCCAACGAGTACAAACCCAATCTCCTCAGCCTCTCCTCATAATCCAAACCCCTCATCTCCGGTATCAACCTGGTGAACCTTCTCTGCACTCCCTCCAATGCCAATATATCCTTCCTCATATAAGGGGACCAATACTGCACACAGTATTCCAGCTGCGGCCTCACCAATGCCCTGTACAGGTGCATCAAGACATCCCTGCTTTTATATTCTATCCCCCTCGCAATATAGGCCAACATCCCATTTGCCTTCTTGATCACCTGTTGTACCTGCAGACTGGGCTTTTGCGTCTCATGCACAAGGACCCCCAGGTCCCTTTGCACGGTAGCATGTTTTAATTTGTTTCCATTGAGATAGTAATCCCATTTGTTATTATTTCCTCCAAAGTGTATAACCTCGCATTTATCAACATTATACTCCATTTGCCATATCCTCGCCCACTCACTCAGCCTGTCCAAATCTCTCTGCAGATCTTCTCCGTCCTCCACACAATTCACTTTTCCACTTATCTTTGTGTCGTCTGCAAACTTCGTTACCCTACACTCCGTCCCCTCCTCCAGATCATCTATATAAATGGTAAATAGTTGCGGCCCGAGTACCGATCCCTGCGGCACGCCACTAGTTACCTTCCTCCAACCGGAAAAACACCCATTTATTCCGACTCTTTGCTTCCTGTCGGATAGCCAGTCCCCAATCCACTTTAACACATTACCCCCAACTCCGTGTGCCCTAATCTTCTTCAGCAGCCTTTTATGGGGCACCTTATCAAACGCCTTTTGGAAATCCAAAAACACCGCATCCACCGGTTCTCCTCCATCAACCGCCCTAGTCACATCTTCATAAAAATCCAACATGTTCGTCAAGCACGACTTTCCCCTCATGAATCCATGCTGCGTCTGATTGATCGAACCATTTCTATCCAGATGCCCTGCTATCTCCTCTTTAATAATGGATTCCAGCATTTTCCCTACTAATACAAAATGGAGCTGTACCATATCAGGAAAGTTTTAATTTACAAACTCTTTGGCTGGGTTGCCACTTTTTAGCACAATTTATTGAGTAAACTGAAACAAAAATGAATGTTGCTTTCATCCTTGGAAAAGACAGATGCGGCGTAAATTGAATCTAATTTCTATCTCCAAAGAGAAAATGCTGGAAAATCTCAGCAGGTCTGGCAGCATCTGTAAGGAGAGAAAAGAGCTGATATTTCGAGTCCAGATGACCCTTTGACAAAGCTAAACGGCATAGAAAGTGGGAGATATTTATGCTGCAGGGTGAGGGAATGAAAGATGAGTCATAGCCACAAAAACAAGGGGAAAGGCTGCTGGTGGCAGCCCGTAGAGAGAATAGAAGGTGTGAATGGCCAGTCAGCAGGGAAGCTGAAATCAGAGGGTAAACTGTGACAGTTGAAGGTGTGGGGGGAGAGAGTGGGGGGGGGGGGGGGGGGGGGGGGAGAGCTGAACGTCATCAGTTTTCAGTGCTGCCATTACTGCAGACGTTACCGAGACCGGGGTCCAAATTTGAATCATGCAAATGGTGCGGTCTACAGTATCATGTCTCTATACACATTACAATTTAAAAATCGCAAGGGACTCACTATGACTAAGAATATGCCCCCAATCAATAAAATTGGCAGTTACATTTGTTTTAAAAGGCTTTAGCTACCAGCATTTCAATAAATGATGAACTTGAACCTTGAGTATTGGTTTCTCCAGATCCTTTCACTGTCCGAAATTTGATTGGTTTGGTGATTTAAATTGATGCCGAGGACATCAATGCAGGAATTACTTCCTGTAATCTGAATGAGTCAACTGTGTGTATATGGTACATGAGAGACAAGCTCCAGTTTCAGGAACTGATATTTAATCATGGTTCTGTACGTAAACATAATCTGAACAATTGCCCTTTATCAAAATACATTCTCAGTTTAATTTTGAATATTCTTCAGCTATTTCCCTTTGCTCTTACTTAAAACAATTCCTTCCCTTTCACAATGCAATTATTGACCTTATGTACCATTTGGGCTGAGCTGTAGCCAATCAGGGTATAGATCTCTGCCAGAATTCTTTTAGAACAAAGTCCTTCAGCTGCCTGCTGCAAAATATCAATAGCTTCCGGATAACAGCCTTCTTTCATTTTACGAAACCCTATGGACAGAGGAAAAAACAATGTTTACTCATCCAATTGCCTGACAGTGTGCTGCAAGCAGGTTGTGAAATCAGGGCACAAGATTATCAAGTGGCAAATATGCTTGTTCTTAAATTTACTGGTTTAATCACTAAAACACAGCTTAAAACAAGGAAAAGAAAAAATATCAAACCTTTTCAAGGGAGGATCACTTGTAGCTCTATTTAGAAGAGCATGTATACAAATATTCACCATGGTGGCACAGTGGTTAGCACTGCTGCCTCACAGCAGCAGGGACGCGGGTTCGATTCTGGCTTCAGATTCGATTCTGGCCTCAGGCGACTGTGTGGAATTTGCACGTTCTTCCTGGATCTCCGTGGGTTTCCTCCAGTTTTCTCCCACAATCCAGATATGCATGTTAGGTGGATAGGCTATGTTAAATTGACCCTTATTGTCGGGGAGATTAGCAGAGTAAATGCATGGGGTTATGGGGATAGGGCCTGGGTGGGATTGTGGTTGGTGCAGACCCGATGGGCCAAATGGCCTCTTTTTGCACTGTAGGGATTTTATGATTCTAACCAATCATCTCAAGTCTTTAAATTTCTTACATGGATTCTGTCACTGAGTTATAAAGCAGCAGAATAACATGAAGGGTGAAGTAACCAGTTTTTTTCAAAACAAACAAAATGCTACAGACAAAACAAAAGCAGAAAAAGCTGCAGCCCTGTTTTTCCAAAGCGGTCTTTGGAAAAACAGGGCTCAATCGATGTTTCAGGTCTCAAGACCTTTCTTCAGGACCATTTGCAGATGAACATTTAAAAAGCTTTTACCCTGCTATTTCCCTTGTCGTGTTTCTTTTTACACAGAAAATAAGCTAAAGTAATAGAACAAGGGGTCAAAACCATTGAGGCAACTATTGTAAGCTTTTATACACATATTGCTTATATATCCGCTGTCTTTGCCTGCAGCCCCTCGTTGGATGTAATTATTCTCCTTCTTTACATAACATAAAAGCAGATCAAAGATTCACTTGACTGATTCTTGTGATGAGTGGATTATCTTATGAGGAAAGGTTGGACAAATTGGACCTGTATCCATTGGGGTTTAGAAGAGTGAGAGGTTATTTTATAGAAACATACAAGATCCTGAGGGGATTTGAAAGAATGGATGCTGAGAAAATGTTTCACCTTGTGGGACAAACCAGAACTAGAAGACACAGTTTAAAAATAAAGATGGAGAATTTCTCTCTCTCTCTCAGGGGATTGCGAATCTGTGGAACTCTCTTCCCCAGAGACCCTCAAGGTAGGGTCACTGAAATATTTTTAAGGCAGAGGTAGATTCTCAGGGTATTGGGGATATGCAGGAAAGTGAAGTTGAGACCACAATCAGATCAGTCATGATCTTATCGAATAGTGGAGCAGGCCTGAGGAGCCAACTGGCCTACTCCTGCTCCTTATTTGTATGTACATATGTATCTTGCACTTTTGTGTATGTGGAGCAGTTTGAGACTTTTTGAGAGATTTGATAAGGTGCCACTGAAATGTAAGTTTTTGTTTCATGGGCAAGATTTTCAAAAATTAATGTTAAAGTGATCATAAAATGATGCTTGATGAATTAATCAGTGCGTCCTGAAACGTGCGTCATAGCAACTTAACTCGGAATGACGACACTGGTCAACCCTTCAAGGAAGGCGTACGTGATGAGATACAGACAAAGTTAATATTTTCCAACTCACTCGATAAACTAAGTTTTCAAAATTATAAAATCTAACCAAATTTTGCTCACATTTTAATAAAGTAATTGTATGATATTGCAAAACACTTGGCAACACAAAGTGCAAAAAGAAAAACTTTCCAAATCCTTATATTCAACAAAGAACAAAGAACAAAGAACAGTACAGCACAGGAAACAGGCCCTTCGGCCCTCCAAGCCTGTGCCACTCCTTGGTCCAACTCGACCAATCATTTGTATCCCTCCATTCCCAGGCTGCTCATGTGACTATCCAGGTAAGTCTTAAACGATGTCAGCGTGCCTGCCTCCACCACCCTACTTGGCAGCGCATTCCAGGCCCCCACCATCCTCTGTGTAAAAAACGTCCCTCTGATATCTGAGTTATACTTCGCCCCTCTCAGCTTGAGCCCGTGACCCCTCGTGATTGTCACCTCCGACCTGGGAAAAAGCTTCCCACTGTTCACCCTATCTATACCCTTCATAATCTTGTACACCTCTATTAGATCTCCCCTCATTCTCCGTCTTTCCAAGGAGAACAACCCCAGTTTACCCAATCTCTCCTCATAGCTAAGACCCTCCATACCAGGCAACATCCTGGTAAACCTTCTCTGCACTCTCTCTAACGCCTCCACGTCCTTCTGGTAGTGTGGCGACCAGAACTGGACGCAGTACTCCAAATGTGGCCTAACCAGCGTTCTATACAGCTGCATCATCAGACTCCAGCTTTTATACTCTATACCCCGTCCTATAAAGGCAAGCATACCATATGCCTTCTTCACCACCTACTCCACCTGTGTTGCCACCTTCAAGGATTTGTGGACTTGCACACCTAGGTCCCTCTGTGTTTCTATACTCCTGATGACTCTGCCATTTATTGTATAACTCCTCCCTACGTTATTTCTTCCAAAATGCATCACTTCGCATTTATCCGGATTAAACTCCATCTGCCACCTCTCCGCCCAATTTTCCAGCCTATCTATATCCTGCTGTATTGCCCGACAATGCTCTTCGCTATCCGCAAGTCCAGCCATCTTCGTGTCATCCGCAAACTTGCTGATTACACCAGTTGCACCTTCTTCCAAATCATTTATATATATCACAAATAGCAGAGGTCCCAGTACAGAGCCCTGCGGAACACCACTGGTCACAGACCTCCAGCCGGAAAAAGACCCTTCGACCACTACCCTCTGTCTCCTATGGCCAAGCCAGTTCTCCACCCATCTAGCCACTTCTCCTTGTATCCCATGAGCCTTAACCTTCTTAACCAACCTGCCATGTGGGACTTCAAACAAACTATCAGTTTATCACCTTAAATTCAGCTGGCTGTTCCTTCAAGGTTCCAGGTTTTGAGCACATAATTGAGGCTCACATTTCAGTGACATGCTCTAAAGTGTGGTCTTTCTGATGAGATGTTAAGCAAAGGCCCTATCCTGCCTGCTTGGGTGGACACAAAACAAACCTTGGTAGAATTGAAAGGGAGTTTTCTGGATGTCCTGCCAAGGCTCATCTCTCAACATACTAACAAACATACAAAGTAGGCCATTCAGCCTCTCAAGCTTATCCACTTTTCATAAGGTCATGGTTAACCTGCTTCTAATTCCGCATTCCCATCTACCCCTGATAACCTTTGATTCCCTTGCCTAACAAGAATCTATCTACCTCCACCTTAAAAATATTCACCTCCACCATCTACTGAGACAGAGAGTTCCAAAGTCGCACAATCCTCTGTGAGAAAAAAATTCTTCTCACCTCTGTCCTAAAAGGGTGACCCCTAATTTTAAAACAGTGCCTGCTACTTCTGGACTCACCCACAAGAGTAAACATCCTTTCCATGTCCACCTTCTCAAGACCATTCAGGCTCTTATAAACTTCAATCAAGTCACCTATCACTCTTCTAAACTCCAGTGGAAATAAGCCGTCTGTTTTACCTTTCCTCATAAGATAACCCACTCATTCCAGGTATCAATCTAGTAAACCACCTCTGAACCACCTCCAACGCATTTACATCCTACCTTGAATAAGGAGGCCAAAAGTGCACACAGTATACAAAATATGATTTCAATGCCCTGTATAATTGAATTGTTTATTTATTTAATTAGTCAGCTAGTGTGTGTATTTTTTTGGCCTTTACTTTAACAGCAGTTTTTCAAGTTTAAAGTGAAAACTAGAAGTGGGCAGCAAAGGAGTCTGGGAAGGGTTTTTAAAGCGCGTGAAGTATAAAAGGTAGGCTGCAGTATACAGCGGGCAGCGTCGGGAGCGGGCAGTGGAGTGTGTGGGAAGCAGAGTGTGAGCTATAAGACTTTGGCTCACAGGGCTTAGGCTGAAAGGGCGAGTAGGGGTGAGTTTGAATTCATTTTTGCACTTTCTACCTGGTACTGGCAAGGTATCTCGAGGGGATGGGTGTGCAGGCAGTGCAATGTTCCTCTTGCACTATGTTTGAGGTGAGGGACGACGACAGTGTCCCTACTGATTACACCTGTGGGAAGTGCACCCATCTGCAGCTCCTCCAAAACCGTGTTAGGGAACTGGAGCTGGAGTTGGAGGAACTTAGGATCATCAGGGACGCAGAGATGGCCATAGACACAAGCTTTAGGAATACAGTTACTCCGAGGATTGAAAACAGATGGGTGACGGTGAGAGGGGCTGGGAGGAAGCAGTCCGTGCAGGGATCCCCGGTGGTCGTTCCCCTTAGCAACAAGTATTCCGCTTTGGATACGGTTGAGGGGGATGACATACCAGTGGGGAGCCGCAGTGAGAGGATCTCCAGCACTGTGTCCGTCTCTGTGGCTCGGGAGGGAAAGGGGGAGAGCGGGAGGGCGATAGTTATTGGGGACTCGTTAGTTAGAGGGATAGATAGGAGGTTCTGTGGCAGCAAAAGAGACTCACGGATGGTATGTTGCCTACCGGATGCCAAGGTCCGTGATGTCTCAGACCGTGTTTTCCAGATTCTGAAGGGGGAGGGGAAACAGTCACAAGTCGTGGTGCACATTGGTACCAATGACATAGGTAAGAGAAGGGACGGGGATTTAAAGCAGGAATTTCTGGAGCTGGGCTGGAAGCTGAGAGCCAAGACGAAACATGTGGTCATCTCTGGTACGTTGCCGGTACCACGTGATAGCGAGTTGAGGAACAGGGAGAGAGTGCAGTTAAATATGTGGTTGCAGGGATGGTGTAGGAGGGAGGGTTTCAGATACGTGGATAATTGGAACACGTTCTGGGGAAGGTGGGACCTGTACAAACAGGACGGGGTGCACCTGAACCAGAGGGGCACCAATATCCTCGGAGGGAAATTTGTTACGGCTCTTCAGGGGGGTTTAAACTAATTTGTCAGGGGAGTGGGAAAGGGAGTTGTAGTCCAGAAGTCAGTGAGGGTGGTGAGGTATTGGGGAAGGTATCAGGGTCAAGGGTGGGTACTGGTAGACAGGAAGGTGGGTTGAAGTGTGTCTACTTCAATGCAAGGAGCATCCGGAACAAGGTAGATGAACTTGGGGCGTGGATTGGTACTTGGGACTACGATGTTGTGGCCATTACGGAGACGTGGGTAGAACAAGGACAGGAATGGTTGTTGGACGTTCCGGGGTATAGATGTTTCACGAAGTGTAGGGAAGCTGGTAAAAGAGGTGGAGGAGTGGCATTGTTAATCAAGGATAGTTTAACGGCTGCGGAAAGGCACTTCGTGGGGGATCTGCACACTGAGGTAATATGGGCTGAAGTTAGAAATAGGAAAGGAGCGGTCACGTTGCTAGGAGTTTACTATAGGCCCCCAAATAGTAATAGAGATGTGGAGGAAGAAATTGCTAAGCAGATTATGGATATGTGTGGGGGTCACAGGGTAGTTGTCATGGGGGACTTTAACTTTCCAAATATTGATTGGAACCTTTGTAGGTCAAATAGTTTGGATGGGGCAGTTTTTGTGCAGTGTGTGCGGGAGGGTTTCCTGACACAATATGTGGATGGGCCGACTAGAGGTGAGGCCACATTGGATTTGGTACTGGGAAATGAACCGGGCCAAGTGTTAGATTTGGTTGTGGGAGAGCAATTTGGAGATAGTGACCACAATTCGGTGTCTTTTGTTATTGCAATGGAGAGGGATAGGGCCGTACGGCAGGGCAAGGTTTACAATTGGGGGAGGGGTAATTATGATGCGATTAGGCAAGAATTAGGGGGCATAAGTTGGGAACAGAAACTGTCAGAGAAAGGAACTAATGAAAAGTGGAATTTTTTCAAGGAACAAATACTGGATGTCCTTGATAGGTATGTTCCTGTCAGGCAGGGAGGAAATGGCCGAGTGAGGGAACCATGGTTCACAAAAGAGGTGGAATGTCTTGTGAAAAGGAAGAGGGAAGCTTATGTCGGGATGAGGAAACAAGGTTCAGATGGCTCGATTGAGGGTTACAAGTTAGCAAGGAACGAGCTGAAAAAGGGGCTTAGGAGAGCTAGGAGGGGACATGAGAAGTCCTTGGCGGGTCGGATCAAGGAAAACCCCAAGGCTTTTTACTCTTATGTGAGGAATAAAAGAATGACCAGGGTGAGGTTAGGGCCGGTCAAGGACAGTAGTGGGAACTTGTGTATGGAGTCAGTAGAGATAGGCGAGGTGATGAATGAATACTTTTCTTCAGTGTTCACCAAGGAGAGGGGCCATGTTTTTGAGGAAGAGAAGGTGTTACAGGCTAATAGGCTGGAGGAAATAGATGTTCGGAGGGAGGATGTCTTGGCAGTTTTGAATAAACTGAAGGTCGATAAGTCCCTTGGGCCTGATGAAATGTATCCTAGGATTCTTTGGGAGGCAAGGGATGAGATTGCAGAGCCTTTGGCGTTGATCTTTGGGTCCTCGCTGTCCACGGGGATGGTGCCAGAGGACTGGAGAATGGCGAATGTTGTTCCTCTGTTTAAGAAAGGGAATAGAAATGACCCTGGTAATTATAGACCGGTTAGTCTTACTTCGGTGGTTGGTAAATTGATGGAAAGGGTCCTTAGGGATGGGATTTACGACCATTTAGAAAGATGCGGATTAATCCGAGATAGTCAGCACGGATTCGTGAAGGGCAAGTCGTGCCTCACAAATTTGATAGAATTTTTTGAGGAGGTAACTAAGTGTGTTGATGAAGGTAGGGCAGTTGATGTCATATACATGGATTTTAGTAAGGCGTTTGATAAGGTCCCCCATGGTCGGCTTATGATGAAAGTGAGGAGGTGTGGGATAGAGGGAAAGTTGGCCGATTGGATAGGTAACTGGCTGTCTGACCGAAGACAGAGGGTGGTGGTCGATGGAAAATTTTCGGATTGGAGGCAGGTTGCTAGCGGTGTGCCGCAGGGATCAGTGCTTGGTCCTCTGCTCTTTGTGATTTTTATTAATGACTTAGAGGAGGGGGCTGAAGGGTGGATCAGTAAATTTGCTGATGACACCAAGATTGGTGGAGTAGTGGATGAGGTGGAGGGCTGTTGTAGGCTGCAAAGAGACATAGATAGGATGCAAAGCTGGGCTGAAAAATGGCAAATGGAGTTTAACCCTGATAAATGTGAGGTGATTCATTTTGGTAGGACTAATTTAAATGTGGATTACAGGGTCAAAGGTAGGGTTCTGAAGACTGTGGAGGAACAGAGAGATCTTGGGGTCCATATCCACAGATCTCTAAAGGTTGCCACTCAAGTGGATAGAGCTGTGAAGAAGGCCTGCAGTGTGTTAGCTTTTATTAACAGGGGGTTGGAGTTTAAGAGCCGTGGGGTTATGCTGCAACTGTACAGGACCTTGGTGAGACCACATTTGGAATATTGTGTGCAGTTCTGGTCACCTCACTATAGGAAGGATGTGGAAGCGCTGGAAGGAGTGCAGAGGAGATTTACCAGGATGCTGCCTGGTTTGGAGGGTAGGTCATATGAGGAAAGGTTGAGGGAGCTAGGGCTATTCTCTCTGGAGCGGAGGAGGCTGAGGGGAGACTTAATAGAGGTGTATAAAATGATGAAGGGGATAGATAGAGTGAACGTTCAAAGACTATTTCCTCGGGTGGATGGAGCTATTACAAGGGGGCATAACTATAGGGTTCGTGGTGGGAGATACAGGAAGGATATCAGAGGTAGGTTCTTTACGCAGAGAGTGGTTGGGGTGTGGAATGGACTGCCTGCAGTGATAGTGGAGTCAGACACTTTAGAAACATTTAAGCGGTTATTGGATAGGCACATGGAGCACACCAGGATGATAGGGAGTGGGATAGCTTGATCTTGGTTTCAGATAAAGCTCGGCACAACATCGTGGGCCGAAGGGCCTGTTCTGTGCTGTACTGTTCTATGTTCTATAACCCTAACTTAAGTATAACATCCTTACTTTCCTGTTCAATTCCTCTCAATAAAGGATAGCATTGCATTAGCCTTCATAATTACTTGCTGTCCTATCATACTGACTTTTAGCAACTCATGCACGAGAACACCTCAATCCTTCTGCACCTTGGAATTTTGCAGTCTTTCTCCATTTATGTAATACTCCACTTTTTTATTCCACCACCACCATCGGGAACATCCTTCCTGCATCTACCCGGTCTAGTCCTGTTAGAATCTTATAAGTTTCTGAGATCATAGAATCCCTACAGTGCAGAAGGAGAGCAGTCAGTGTGTCAGGATTTCCACACACATCTTGGGTCAAATGTCCAATCTCCAATGACTGGGCCACTGACCTTTTTTGTTCATTTATGAGATGTGGGCATCACTAGCTAGCATTTATTGCCCTTCACTAACTGCCCTCCATTTGAGAGTCACACGTAGGCCAGACCAGGTAAGGACAGCAGATTTCCTTCCCTAAAAGGACATTAGTGAAGCAGATGGGTTTTTCACAACAATCAACAATTGTGTCATGGTATCATTAGACTTCTTTCAAGTTCAAATTTCATCATCTGCCATGGTCCCCAGATCTTGCCCTGTCTCTCCAGTGACTATACCAGCACGCTACAGCCTCCCCTGTGAAGTGCTTTGAAATGCCACAACAGGTGCTACACAAGTTAAAGTTCTTTGTTTTACAGTGGCGGATAGTGGTACAGCACCACACTGTGGTGAGACAGAAGCTCACACATTCCAAACCTTATCTGCGGTGTCACTCAGCAGGAGTGGGAAAATAGGAAAAAGGGGAAAGTCCACAACAGGCATTACAAAATGCTACTGGAAGAATCTTGGCAGAAAAATTAAATACAGCATAAAAAGATTATTTTATCTTGGATGAGAGAGAATACATTCAGAATGGTCGGGTAACGGATCCAAACTTTGCTGCTGGAGACTTTTTCAAAATTGATGGCTAAGTTTCAAACCGCAGACCACAGTATAACAGCATGTGGATGGCATGTAAAATGTCATAAACAGTGTGACTCAATGTGATTCAAGCCAAAGATCTTCACACACACAAAAAAACCACTGGTCACATATCAGCCGTTAAGTTCACAATGATGTCCATAATTGGTTAGACTGGTACCTCGAATAAAAATAGCACAGGTATAAATCAACTCTCCCAGGCTGCGGAGACTCTGTACCAACGTAAGATGACTTCCACTTCTATCTTTCAAAAGGTCACCAGCTTTAATGCATTGCAACAAATCATCAGATTGTGTATTCAAACCAGAGTCTGACGAACCCTTAAAAAGAAAAGGAAAGAGTAAGTGAACAATTATAGCTTTATTATTTTTACATTATTGAAGAGCTATTCCACAGATGAAAGTCAGCAGGCTTCACTGACAAGTATTTTTTTAACCAACTATAATACATTATACATCTCATTAACTGATTATAGAGCAACCTTCTAAACAATACTGAGTGTCACCCTCACACGAATAAGGAAAATTAAAGCAATAGATCCAGAAACTGTTTTTTCAATCTGTAGAATAAAAAAGACCATTTCATTATTTTACCAGCTTCTAATGATTAAATCAATTCCAATCTTGTTTTTCCATTGAGTTATATTGCATTGTTCTCTAAATTATTTTTTAAAAACCGGTTATTTAAGAATGTGGGTTTCCCCAGCATGCTGCAGTGAATCGGTGAGACGCATGTTCCACCAACCTTACCCTCCCTGGGATTTACAAAATGCTCCAAACACCAAAACATCCACAATTTAGATTATTAGCAATCTGCAGCTTGTCAATGTTGTCAACATTTGAAAATTGCCTTCTCCTGTGACTGGTTCTGGGAGAGCCACCTGTACATATATGTGGAGAATAATATGAAATGCACACCCTATTTAGGTTATCACCACAGAAACGCTCATTCTTCAATATTCAAATCACTGACACATTTATTTTCTGTGACAATACCTGCAATTACCTTTAATATTTAAGGCATGATTATGTAACAGCTGCATGGAACAAAGATTTTCACATTTACAGTTTACAAGATAATATACCAACTCAGTGCTTTCCATTAACCAAGCCTAACTGTCTGTTCTTGTCATAAATTAGGCAACAGAAGCCTCATGGAACAGGCTGTGCACATCCTTTCTAACCAGGGCCTGGCCTGAACACCAGAGCTTTGAAATCCATTCTCATTGACATCTTTGATTAACCATGAATATCTATCCATGTCCTCTTGTACCAGCCTGAATCAAAGGAAGAAGAGTGATATAACACAGTGCTGGCAAATATCTTCAAGTCCCTCACTACATCACCAGTATAATTGGCCAGAAGCTAAAGGGACTTCACGAAGCATCTATCCTATGTCAACAAAAACCCTCAAGGACAAACATTTCAGGTTAATAGAGTAATTCTGTAACCCAATTAATGACTTTTCATCATTTTGAAATAATTTTAAACAACTGGTGAAAAATCACACATTCTACTGTAGTCGGTGTAGTTACTCTTTTTTGGACCTATTTGGCTGCTGTGTCATTTTGGTTTTCAAGTAAAAACTAACAGCTTTTAAGCCCGAGTCCTGCATTATATCAGTGCATTTTTATCTGCTATCTTGAGAAAACCAGGAGTACAAAATTTGCAGCTCGTGTCATTTCCATACACACTTCAACCATAAAACCACTTACAGTTCACCCGAAGGCTCGCCTTGCCAGAATATTTGAGCTTCAGTTCATCGATAGTGCTTGCCTCAGAAATGGACTTTTGGATTGAGCACATGTTGAGGGATTCGCTAAAGTGTGGGACAGCTGCTGCAAAGAATCAATGGGGAGAGCCCACTTTCTGAATATCATGGCACTTAAGTACACTGAGGGATTTGAATCTGTGTAAAACCTTTCGGATGTAAACACCAGAGAATGTTTGTCACGAAACGTCAATGTACATTGTAAATGTAACCTGTAATTCTAAGTATAGTGTGGCAACGTAGAATGCCAAGTCCTGTATGGAAAGAAACTGATCTGCTTTTCATTTAATGTTAAATTTGAACCATTATCTACTGTACCTTAAATTTATGAATAAAGTATATTTTTGGGAAAAAATCTATTGCGTTGAGCATGATTAAAAATTAACTGGAGGACCGTTGGCACAGTGCCTAGCACTGCTGCCTTACGGTGCCATGGACCTGGGTTTGATTCTCGGCTTGGGTCACTGTCTGTGTGGAGTTTGCACATCCTCCCCGTATCTGCCTGGGTTTCCTCCCACAGTCCAAAGGTGTGTGGGTTAGGTGGATTGGCCATGCTAAATTGCCCCGTAGTGTCAGCCGGACTAGCTAGGGCAAATGCATGGAGTTATGGCGATAGGGCCTGGGTGGGATTATGGTCGGTGCAGACTCGATGGGCTGAATGACCTCCTTCTGCACTGTAGGGTTCTATGACCACCTGCCTATGACCACACATTTACCATAATTCTCCACAGAACTAAAATCTAATTTTTATTTTCCAATGTTCTCACAAACAAAGGAGGGAGGATTTTCCACATTCCCCCGTGGTGTGTCTCTCAGTGATGGGAGATGGCCGGAGGTGGTATCCGCTGCCGTCAATGGGATTTTCCACTGAATCCGCCCCACGCTGCCAGGAAATCCGCGACCGGGATTTGCTGTCACCGGGACCAGAGGATCCCACCGGCGGGAAGAGCCAGAAAACCCCAGCATAAGAGTCTGAAAGCAGTTTCCCTTTCATTTAGTTTTCTAAACAACAAAAGTAAATCCACTCAAACTACACAGATTGACTTTTACTAGAAGATATTCTGGAGCAACAAAATAATTCTAAAGGTTTAAAACAACTTGTGCTATGGTGGAAATTATACTACTGTCATTACTGCCAAAATAATCCAAATAAAACATAAAAAGAATCACATCTGCCCGGCTTTTACAACACGTTTCTGTTATCGCTGACGGATCATTCACTTCTATCTAATAGTATAAACTGGCTGCTTGGGATCCTTATGTCCAAGAGGAACATTATAAAAAGCTCCCACCTTCACAGCATTGTGGGTGACCCTACACAACATGGACTGCAGTGGTTCAAGGGGGCAGGTCACCACCACCTCCACAAGGGTAAATAAGTATGGTTAATAATAACTCTGGCCTAGACAGCGGCTCCCATATCCCGTGAAGGAGTAAAAACAACACAGCCACACATCATTGTGAACTATGGGCAGTGAAAAAGACCTCATGTACTTTGGAGAGGCACAGTATTAGCATTAAAGCATCTTCCAAAGCCCACACAGAGAGCAAAGAAGTGTTTCTCAGAATAGCCAAACGTAGATAATGAATTGGCGGATTAGAATTACTCATATTCAGTGGAGTCAGCTATTCCCTTAAACAGTCTATTCAAAATCCCAAACAATAAAAAGCCCGTGTGTTCAGGACTGCATCTCCATGTCCTGCACATGTTCTCCTTCAAACTGTCCAATTCAACAGTAGGCGAGATGATGTTGAGTTTGATCTGTAAACTGTTTTATTCAACAGTAGGCATAAACAGACCAAGAACAGTGCCCATCATTAGAAACACTTAATACAATAGCTACAACAGCTTTTCACATGAGATTGTAAAGTGCACCACTGTAGCGTTATCTTAACATAACAACATGAACCATCCCAACCAGGGCATAGGTTCTTCTTTCTTTGTGTTCAGGGTTTTAAATAATTCTCTCAAAGATCCCCCCAGAGATCAAAGAAGGTTTTCAACATGCAGATGCAGTCTTTCTCTGAATAACCAAACATTGTTTGGGTCTCGGAAAAGCATCCTCACATCTCACACTGTAATCAACAATCATTCGCTGACCTCAACACGAGGTTGGCTTGGGAAACTAATTGCCTCAGGCAAGCTTTTTTCTAAAATAAAATGTGTAGCACAGGCTACGCACACATCCTTTCCATGAAAAAATGGGCAAAGAATCTTGAACCACAGCAATCAGCAATTAATCTCTAGCTGCTTTCCACACTTACTTTGTCTCTTAGTATGCGAAGTGCAGCATCAATCTTATCCAGCTGATTACTAGCCAGCCATAGCACACATTGCAAGTAGATAAGTTGATCAACTGCCTGAATAAACACTGGGTCATGGATGCTCTGATATATCATTCTCCATAATTTCACCATATCCAGTCCATCAAAATGTTTACCATAAGCTTCCAATCCTATTAATAAAGAAATGCAAAAAATCATGAAACACCAAGTGAGCAAGATTTCATTATTACAATTCCTATATTATTAAAACACTTGGGTCAAGCAGGAAACAGAGAAAGAAGTCCATTTATATTATGTAGCACACTGTAAAATGGAATAATTTGATTTGCAGCAAGGGATGTACTTTAAAGAAACCTCGCCAAATTTTATACAACACCGCAAAGAAGCATTCAACATTCATCCAGTTCCAAAGCAGCCCCACAAGAAACATTGAAATCACTGGAGGCGGCTGGTGGGATGTGCTCCACAGGAGGGGTTTTTTAAAAATGTGAAGACTAAGTCATCATATACTTGTGCACCTTAGGTGGACTAGCTCAAGGCCAGTAATTGGTGTTAGCCTTGACCCAGTTCTGGCACTCAAGCCATCAGGGGTTGAGAGTTCAAGACACCCACCAGAAGTTTGAGCACATCACCTAGGCTGACATTTTAGGTCCGTACTGAGGGAATGCTGCATTGTCAGAGATTCTGTCTCTTGAATGAAATTCTAAATCAAGCATCACCTCTCCATTCTGAGTGAAGATAAATAAAAACATTGTGGCACTCCTCCTGAGCATCTGTTTCATTGCTCTTTGTGCAAATTGGCTGCCCTCTTTCCCTAAAAATGCAACACATAGTCACACTTCAAAATTGGTTATAATGTGCTTTGGCACATCTGGAAGTTGTGAATGATGTTTTTTTTTCCTTCAGTTTCTTCTCAAAGGTACATAGATGAACACAGGTGAATGCAGGTGTAATTTCTTGAAGGTGGAATATCATATGGTAATAAAGAATTGTTTAAGATTTCAGTGGCTTATTATATCAAAAACATATTCAGTGGTTTAATTGAGGGAGAAGCAGTAGTAGTCATTTATTACAATTGCATATGCCTGTGATGCAATTATAACATTTGCATTAGAATGCATCGGTTTGCACACAAGCCTAAAATAATTTTTTCACTGAGTCAATGCCCCTTTCACATCTGAAGATAAGGTAACTTGAAGAAACAATCAAGTCACAACATCTCCTTTGGGGGTGGTGTAGAATGGAAACTATAAAGGCAAGCATAGTGGCTACAGCAAACTTACAACCAATCCACCACACAAAGTTTAAAACTTACCTCGGACAAGTCCCTCATACACCAAGGAGTTATCATTTTGATTGATGTCAGACAATCCAAGACTTAAAACAACTGTATTGTACAAAACGGTCAGTTCCAAGGGAATGCTGGGTATCGTTGCGGGCAATCCTGCGCAAAGATTGATATGTATATCAATGAAAGGAAAGGTTACCTTTCTGATGAGCCATTAGACACCAGAACATTTAGCCATTGCACTGGCAATGAAGCATAACAAAGCATCTCACTAAAATACTGCAACACTGGACTCTACTACATGAGTGATTCCACACATGGAGAAAGATCTGACTTCAAATAGCTCCACACACAAGATGTCAAGCGGTCAGTCAGTTGAACAAATAGAGGGCGAGAAACACACAAATCAATCAATCAGAGGCACATTCTCCAGTAGACAGTTAGTTTACCATCTGTGGTAGAAAGCATCAAGAGTGCATTACTAAGGATGAGTCACGAGGGGACCTAGGTTCAAGGTGAGGGGCAGGAGGTTTAGGGGGGGATGTGAGAAAAAACTTTTTTACCCAGAGGGTGGTGACGGTCTAGGATGCACTGCCTGGGAGGGTGGTAGAGGCGGGTTGCCTCATATCCTTTAAAAAATACCTGGATGCGCACTTGGCACATCATTACATTCAAGGCTATGGGCCAAGTACTGGTAATTGGGATTAGGTGAGAGGCCAGGTGTTTCTCGCATGTCAGTGCAGACTTGATGGGCGGAAGGGCCTCTCCTGCACCGTATGATTCCATGAAATTACCATGAAGACAAACAGTTAGAAGTAGCTAGCATGGGTTTCAAAAGGAACAATTGTGAAAACCTTATAAAGTCCTTTGATGGGAAAAATGCAATGGAAGTGGGATTTGATAAAGCTTCCTTTACCAGGCTAACATTCAACATTGAGGCACCAGCTCTGCTGGACAGGGCATGTCAGGTGTATGTCTGACACCAGGTTCCCAAAACAACCGTTGTACTCAGGACTCCTCCCAGGAGAATAGTTTTAGGGATGTCCTCAAAAGCATCCATGAAGAGATCAAGCTTTCCCGTCAACTCCAATGACTCCGTCGCTTGTGACTGACCAAAGCGAAGGCTTATTCAGGAAGCTCCGCTGTTGGGAGCACACAGAGGCAAAGTCAAGACGTCGGAGAGAGTGCACAAACTTCCACCAACACAAAACCATAAGACCTCAGATAGAGAACAGTCTGTAGTATTGGGCTGCATATCACCGCAAAGACATTAAAGTTTCAGAGAAGCTGTAATACATAACTTATTCCTGGGACTCTGGTTGATATGGGGAAATGCTAATGTAAATTATATAGATAAAAGCACGGTTTTCAGTAGTCAGGGGGATCAAGAATAAAGGACCCTAGATATTAAATGGGACAGAGGTGGAACAGAGGGCAGGAGGTTGTCAAACTCAGAGGTTGTCCAGGTTTAGTGATTGAGGCAGAAACAAAGTCATCATTAAAGGTCATTAAAGGTTAAATAGAGAGCTGGATGAAGGGATATGGGAACAGGAGGGATAAACAGGTCTATTTCCAACTCCGTAACATCACTCAACTCCACTCATGCTTCAGCTGACCTGTTGCTGAAAATTTCATCCATGCCTTTGTTACTGTTAGACTTGACTGTTTCAATGCACCACTCGTTATCTTCCCTTGTTCTACTCTCCCTAACCTTCTGCTGCCTGTGTCCCAACTCCAATTAATTCCTGTACACCCATTACTACCATCTTCATTGATCTCTTGGGTAAGCATCACCACAATATTAAAATTCTCATCCTTGTTTAAAAACCCTCCAAGGCCTTGCCCCACTCCTTCCCTCTCTCTGTAATCTCCTCCAGTCAGAAATATTGCACTACTCTAACCCTGGCCTCTTGTGCATCCTAATTCACACTGGTGGTCATGCCTTCACCTGTTAAGGCCTTTTTTCCTGACACTCCCTTCATAAGCCTCTCTGCGTCTGTCTCTCTTTCCTCATTTAAGATGCTTCTGAAAACTCCTTTGGACAAGCTTTTGGTCATCTGACCTAATAGCTCCTAATGTGGCTCCATATCAAATTTTGCTTCATAATGTTTTTGGGAGGACTTTGTGATATTGAATACATTAAAGGTGTTATATAATTGTTGCTGTAGTGAATTCTATATATTTCTACATCCATGAAAGATATAAATATAAATGTTCAAGATAGTTAGATATGTATAATATGGATATTAATACAATTAAACAAGCCCCAATGAATGGTAATATCAATAAATGAAAATACCTTGGATTTTTTCCAGTAATTTTCTGAAAGAAACATGGCTCTGTCGCAAGATGTCTCTTCTCCGATGTACAATAAGGGTAGAAATATTCTGGCAGGGGAGAAACAAGATGGCATTGTACAGAATAAACCCTGTGCAGTAATGTAAAGATAAAAGTTTCAAGGTGGAAAGGATACATGGAATGTATTATCATGAGGGTTCTCGTGACCGTTTGCCATAACCATTAAAACACTTAACGGAAACATTTCCACAGCTGCTTAAACAACCTAATGGCACAATATTCCATTAGCAAGTTGCATCTATCCAATTGCTGCTTTTGTCATTCTTCGTTATGTCAGCTTTGCAATTTATTTCTCGGATGACAGCCAACTATCAAAAAGCTGAGACCAAAGGAAAATCATAGATTTGCTCAATACTGATAATTTTACCAGAAAATGTATCTTTACTACCAAGCTGCGATTTGTCAGCTAAGGGTGGTGTATTGATAAAAGGTATTACATCATAGACTGGTCAGATTCATTGTTGATTTCCCACAGTGGCTGGTTTTTCCAGCTATCATTTCATTACAGTTGATTTATGCACATGCTCAATTTTAATTGCTTCATCTCTCGGGACTGTACCTCCAGCTCTCCGGAATTCTCTCCCTAAACCTTTCTACCTATCCCTTCTCCTTTACGATGCTCCTTAAGATTTCTCTCTTTGACAAAACTATTGTTCACCTGTACTAATATTTCATGTGGCTTGGTGTCCAATTTTGTTTGAGAACGTTCCTGTGAATTTCCTGGGGGCATTTCACAACATTAACATATAAATGCAAGTTGTTGTTCATGTTCTGGTGATTTTATTACGTATTGATCATTGAATTACTGCAATTTTATATATATTTCTATATATTGAATGTTGAATCACAGAAACTTACCAATAGCTTCTAGAGGAGCAGGGGCACTTGGACAGCAACTTCCTGATTTCCATGCTCAACTAAATGTGGTTGCCAGGAGTTGGCACTGATCTACTCTTTAATAACGATTGACTGGTGATAGACTCACTTTTTAAACCACAAAATCCTTATTGCAAGAGCTTGGTTGTGCGAGGACAATGCATCAATAACTCACCATACTCTGGTCTAATAATTATTTCCAACCCCGTTATGGAATCTTTTACAGATTAATTTGGTGTGCATCTTGCTCTTTTACCCTCTTGCATCCCACAACGCCCTATAGCCAGAGTCAAGACTCCACCTAAAGTCACTGAATGCTTTTGTCTCTTTGCATACAAATTGGAAGGGGGTAGGAAGTTGGAGTCGATGAGGGGAAAGGAGTGGAGTGGGCAAAGACACTCACATTGGGAGGGAGAATTGTCTAAAAGCAAAATACTTCAGATGCTGGAAGTCTGAAATAAAAGCAGAAAACGGAAAAGTCAGCAGGTCTTGTGGCATTTCTGGAGAAATAGAATTAACATTTTGAGTCTGAATGGCTTAGCGCTGAAGAGGTAGAAAAGAGAAGGGGTGGAGCAGGTGGAATAAAATAGGTCAGGCATAGGTGGGAGCTTGGCAGAGATTTGACAAAGATTTCATGGACTCATGGCAAAGGAAGTGGTAATGACAGTGTTAAAGACTAAGGCAGATACTAATAGTGGCAAAAATAAAATAATACCAAAAGAGAAAATGCTGGAAAATCTCAGCAGGTCTGGCAGCATCTGTAAGGAGAGAAAAGAGCTGATGTTTCGAGTCCAGATGACCCTTTGTCAAAGCTGGTAGTGGCATATAGGTCAGATAGCAAAATGCATTAATTGCAGAACAAGGGTCAGCACTCTCTAAAAGCAAAATGTAAGAACAAGTTACAGACTGACCCTGTGGGGAGGGGGGGGAATATATATATATATATCATAATGGAGGGTAGAGTTCATGGTCTGAAGTTGTTGAACTCAATGTTACATTCAGAAGGCTGCAAAATGCCTGACCCAAAGATGAGGTGCTGTTCCTCGAGTTTGTGTTGGGTTTCACTACAAGGAGAATGGTCTGTTAGTCAGGTCCTGAGGCTGGAAGTGAACCCGAATCTTAGGCATTGACCAACAAAATGGTACAATTTTTTTAAAAAATCCAATTCAATCAAATCAAGTCCAATTCAGAGTCTCAACAAGTTGAGACATTCCCGATCCAAGCTGACAAGACAGGGCTCTCACCTCCTGTCGTGGCCTTGATC
Organism: Mustelus asterias; assembly: GCF_964213995.1. Lineage (NCBI taxonomy): Eukaryota > Metazoa > Chordata > Chondrichthyes > Carcharhiniformes > Triakidae > Mustelus > Mustelus asterias. The sequence goes on along the minus strand of NC_135801.1, from coordinate 139,851,832 downwards.
TACATGATCCAAGCTGATTGGAGTAGGTATTGCACCTCCTCCAAGGCTTGATCTCATTTGCATCTTAGCCAAAAGGCCGAGATGCCGCTTTTAAAAATTGCTTCAAATGAAGCTAAAATGTAACCTAATGACTTCAACCAAATACAGCATGTCGATACTACACTTGATCTTAGCCAAAAGGCCGAGAAGCGAAAAATGGATGAACTGGTGAGCAATTCTTGTTGCGAAATGAGAGAAACCCAAGTGAACTTCATCTCCACGTCCCCAAGGGTCACATTAACATCAGACTTGGAAAGTTTCACTCGTTTTGCTTTTAAACGACAGCATTTTAATTTAGGATAAAGGCTGCAAAAGTACGTGCGAATTTCATCTGAGTCAGTTCAGTAAAATCAAATGAAGCGCGCGAATCCTGCTGGCTGAGCAACGCCAAAACCCGTTGTTACCTTCAGCTGGGCCACTAAGTTGCAGTTTTCTTCAGTCCACATCTGCAAACAGCTGCTTCCAGCGGTGCTGCCCATCACCGCCAGCAGCTCAGAACCCACAGTAACAACCGGGTGGAACCCTGCTACAGTGAACAGGAAGTCCCGCCTCCCCACTCTGTCCAATGGGAAGCCACATTGCTGACATAGCTCCTTCACTCATTGGTTACGGACACGCCAATCAAGAACAAACAGGCGGAGTTGCAGCTTTGGGTTGGAGAGCGCGGGAAACAGAGGCTCTGCTCATTCTCCTTACTGCCAATAGCTTACCTACTGTGTTTACATCCTTCTTCAACCACCAATACAACTTTGAGGGTTATATTACTTCCCTTTTAGCCTAAGTCTAAAGTCTTACGGCATCGCTGAAACTAGAAAGTTACGTTCCTTTTTTTAAAAAAATCGCACTAAGTTTTCTTTCATTTAAAAAAAATAGCATTAAGTATTGCCCCAACAAATATACCTTTAACGTCAGCTTCACTTTTCTTTTGGCATTCTGTCGCAATCACAATTGGCCAAATATTCTCTGGGTCTGAAATCGGAATTCATCCTCTATTCTCACTCCCTTCCTCCTCTTAACACCTCGCACCTCCACAGTAATCCTATTAAGTACAATCCTCAAGAACGAATACTACTCCAATAACCCAGACTTCTCAATCAACAGAAATCAATACAATTCCGAATTGGAAGCCTTTTGACAACAGAATGCAGTCAGAGGGCCTCCACCATCTATGTTGCCTCGGGAACTTGTAGTATCCTTTTTTATTGAAGCAATGGACTGGATCATTCGGGCCATTGAGTCCCTGCAGGCTCTCTGCACAGCAATCTAATCAGCCCCATTTTATTCACTGTATCCCTATAACCCAAATTCACCATACCCACAGGGCAGCTCTGGCTCCAAAGAGACAATCCCATTTCCTAACCTAACCTTGTAACTAAACTCCTTCATCAAATCCTTCTGATAAATCTCCTCTTCACCCTTTAGAGGACCCTCACATCCTTTCTAAAGTGTGGTGACCAAAACTGGGGTTGGCACAATGGCAGTGGTTAGCACTGCTGCCTCACAGAGCCAGGGACCCAGGTTCAAATCCCAGCTTGGGACACGGTCTGTGTGGAGTTTGCACATTCTCCCCGTGTCTGCATGGGTTTCCTCCCACAGTCTGAAAGACATGCTGGTTAGGTACATTGGCTATGCTAAATTCTCTGTGTACCCAAATAGGCGCTGGAGTGTGGCAACTCGGGGATTTTCACAGTAACTTCATTGCAGTGTTAATGTAAGCCTACTCGTGATACTAATAAACTGGATGCAATATTTGAGCTGTGGACTGAGCAGAAGTTAATCAAGATTCAGCGTAACTTGCCTGCCTTTGTATTCAGTGCCTCTACCTTTGAAGTTCAAGATTCCATTTTTTGCTAACCACTCGCTCAATATGTCCTGCCACCTTCAAAGATGAACCCCGAGGTCTTTCACCTTTTTTAGAAGTGTGTCATGAAATCTGTATTGCCTCTCCATATTCCTTCTGCCAAAATGCATTACCTCACACTGCACTGTTAAATTCCATCTTACCCAGCGACATTTATTTAAAGTAGATACCGCCATTGCTTATTTAACCATAAAAATTGCAGGACATTAGCACAGGTAAAATGGCAGTTTAACCACCAAGGATTTTTGCGCCATACTTGGATGTGTGCCGAAGAATACTTCCCACATCTCTAGCGAGCTTGGGAGGCACCAACGATACAAAAGTGTCTTTTCTCAGGTCTGTCTGTCCGATAATAAGAATTAATCAGAGATTCTGTAACCTCGAAGCAACTGAAAATACACAAGCCCATAAGTCCTAGAGGGGTTTCCTCATCCACTGTGAAGACTCTTAATTCCCTGCCCACTTCCCTGCAATGGCACTACTCATTTTAACCATAATTGTAATAAAGGATATCAGGCGAAAAAATTCAACATTATATATGGCAGGATTATAAGGTGAACAGATAAAAATTGCACAGCTCTAGTACTATACAACCTATACAACACACTCCTCAGAAACAAGAAGTACATTACGGAATGCATTCTGCTAAGGATTAATGGATGTCTCTGGATTCACCAAGATATCAGGATAACAGGATAACTACCATGCTCACTCACAGGATTGCTCTTATCAATGTGATAAATCACAAAAGTTAATTAAGAGATGAATTTACAGGGGATATATTCAATGATTAATAAGGATTAACTAGGAACTGCAGAATATGACTAAAAAGGGTAATCAGCGAAATTCAGCTCAGAGCTCAGTTACAGGACTGTCCCCATTAATATAAAAAAGCACAGTACAGGCTCAACGAAAGTATATAATTGCAGGGGTACAGTCCAGGATTAACGAATTCTGATTTTCACAGTGTAACAGGATAACAGGGACCAAATGCTTCTGTGCTCATATATATACACCTTTGTCAGAATAAAAGACAACATCATGAAATCAGGAGTATAATCACAAGGGACCAAAGTTTAGAATTAATAATGAACTGCAGGATAATATGACCATCCACTGAGCTTGACAAGGCCAAAACCATGATAGGAGGGTCAAACAACATCCAGAATCCATCTAGAGTTTCAGTGAAGTCCTTGCACCTCTGCCATGTCATTGTCCCAAATCCCCAGCAAAGAGAACCTCGGCCCTGGTGGGTGGCAATAACGGTAAGAAGTCTCACAACACCAGGTTAAAGTCCAACAGGTTTATTTGGTAGCAAATACAATAAGCTTTCGGAGCACTGCTCCTTCGTCAGATGGAGTGGCATCTCCACATCACGGGTGGCAATAACCCATCTTGTCCAGCCACATCCAGCCCTTCCCAACAAACACCAAAGACAAGACAACATAAGACCAGTGGTTGGAGTCTTCGACTGACCCCAAGCCTCAAAGACTGTTTACGTCCATTGAACTCAAAATGCCCAGCCTTCAAATTCAGGTTGTGTAGGCACAACAGCCAGTTCTCAAATCCAGCTGGGAATTCATTCCCAGTTCCCCCCAGGAGCCTGGACGCACAGATACTTCTTCTCCAGCCTCATCTTCCCGAATCAACCAGGATGTTCCTCATACCATGCAGCAGGAATTCCAAGGACTGAAACTGCCCTCTTAATGGACAGGATTCTTTTTCCACTTCATCTACACTCTTTATGATGTCTTGCAGTTCCTCAATGTGAGCACCAGACTATGTGCCAGGGAGCCGAGACCATCGTCCACAACATCGCTCACAGTGGCAGCCATCATCTCGATGCCCACGGCACCACCGAAGCGTAGGCCCGCCCACCAGCAAAACTGCCACAGCAAACTGGGCACCATCCTGGCCATCTTTGACCACTTCAACCAAACTGGTTCCTGTATATGAGACTATACACTGTCACGCCACATCTTGTACCAATGGTAGTATCCTGGTGTTCCCATTTTTCTGGGTTATCCTGTCATTGCTTGTACTGGGATGTTGAGTTAGGCCCCAGTTGGTTGCATATTAACCCATAGGGGGTCCCATATATTGTGTGGCTGTTATCCTGAGGAGGGTTTGCCCTCTTTTTAGGTCAAACCAAATAAACAAACTCGGATTAAGTCAGGACAAAGTAAAAGGGGCAGCTCCCCAAAAAGGAGGGGGAACGATGGGGCCATTTGCTCACAAATTTATCCTGAGATTCCCTCACTCTTTCTGGTATCCTTTCGAGAGGTGTTGCCGACTACAATGGTTGCAATGATTGCTAATTTGAACCATTTGTATGAATATTTGCTGGCCTTTTCAGTACGTTTGTGTAGAATAGTGATTACTCTGTACTGTACCAGATTTTTGGGATTTGTTGTTTTTTGGGTTAAATGTAAAATTTTCAATAAAAACATTTTAAAATTATTTGCCCTGGATTTTATGGTCCTCTTTGACACTTAAAAACAGAGGCATCTATTGCTAGGTGATTTATACAGAATGTGATTTATTCAAACTGATGAAATTTGTACTTGGCTTACAAGGATTCTACAAAATACTTCTGTGCACTTGGTTTTAGTCATACAAAGTGACTGCATGATAACAGAGCAATTCCTCTAACAGGTTTACAATCAGGGCCATCATTAACAATCACATTCAAATTTAGCATTTAATGTTAAAAGTTTTGCACCTTTGTAATTATATCTGCTCAGCAATAAGAATTTGGCACTCTAGAAAAACGCACACCAACAGTAAGGTAAGATCCTTCCATTTCAAAAGATGGGAACAATCCTTAAATAACTAAATAAAATGATGACAGTTACAAAATATACAATCAGAAGTAATACAATTGACTGTAATTTAAAATTTCTCTTGTTTTACAATGAACAACTTTACATATAAAAAAACAAAGACCCAAGACAATAGTAGACTGCATGCTTTTGTATTGGTACCATTTCTGCTGATGCTCTAAGAACTTAACACGAAGCTGTGTAGTGTTAAATGCACAGTCATCTCGTACAAATAGATTTTGCAAGTAATCATTTGTCAACTGTAAGAAATGGGAAGAAGTTCCAGTTTTCATTCACAGTGGTTTAAATCTCTTTTTCACTAGTGTGCGCAATTAAACTTCAGCATTTGTTTGATAGTTACACAAGGCATTAAGGTAAATTGTGCTTCTTTTACAGCAGCATCTTCTGAGATACAGTACAGTAAGGTTAAGGATAATTTTCTCTTGGTATGCAGTTTAGTTGGCAATCTGTCCATTTTCACCATCTCCAGTAGTCTCTACTATTTCTGTTGCAATAGTGTTGATAACTATCTCGACTTCTTCAAAAGGAGTTCCTTAAACCATTTGTTGACACCAACATCCACACGTATCATGAAGCAAAAAGTGATGAGAAGGTAGATACTTGTCACAACAAAGCCCAAAGCCTCAAACAGAAATCTGGGAAGGTAAGGGGGGGGGGGAAAAAGTAACACAATAAACAGGTAAGTCTGTTGCTAGGGATGGAGACAGACACGCGCGCACACACGTCTTATGCAAGGGGAACAATTTTCACTGATGCAAGTCCAAAAGCAGCTTGCTGAAGCACAGAACTGCAGTATGCCACGTGGCATTGACCTCCTTTGATTAATTAACCAGATATCAATAATCTGAGCATAAACTGGCACCTTTCTGACCTTGGAGAGTATCAAAGCCAAGACTTGTGACTAACCAATCTAAGGAAAGTATCAACATTGGTGATGAAATCAAAAGAGATGGCTTAAGATGGATTACACCTGTCACTTCGGGCAAGTAATCCTCCCATATGGATCCAGATAACCTTATAAGTTATTGCCCAAAATGATAGGGTTAACCTGGCTGGTTAAGCAATGGAAAGTTACCAGTGCAATGTTATTTATAATATTTTTTGATGAGACGTGGACATCATTGGCAAGGCCAACATTTGTTGCCCATCCCTAATTGTCCCCGAAATGAGTAGCTTACTAAGCCATTTCAGAGGGCAGTTAAGTCAACCATATTGCCGTGGATCTGGAAACACATGTAGGCCAGACCAAGTGAGAATGGTAAATTTTCCTTAAAGGACATTAGTAAACCAGATGGGTTTCTACAACATCAATGATAGTTTCATGACAACATTACCGTGACTCATTTTCTATTCCAAATTTAATTCATTGAATTCAAATTCCACCAGCTGCCATGGTGGGATTTGAACCCATGTCTCTCAGTATTAGTCTGGGTCTCTGTATTCCTAGTCCTGTGACATTACCACAATGCCACTCCCTCTCCATAATATATTACACATACACAATAATCTTTGGGGGAAAATGCTCAGTGAACTTTTGCACCCTCCTCTTCTGTTTCCACTCACTCTTTCCAATTGACATTTTCTTTTACCCTACAGTTTTTCTTTGGTCTGAATTTTAACTATATTAAAATAATTTTATGATGTTGTCAGGTTCTCGTGCTTTCAGTAAATCGTTCACATCACATTTCAAGGTGAAGCCACCAGTTCACTGCTGACCTAATCTCCAACAGTTACAGTAAAATGTACATCACTGGCTATGCTAATTCACTTTTTGTCTAAAAACAGTTTACACAGTCAATTTAAGCAAATTACGTACCAATTCTGATACAAAGGTGAGAATATACATCATTAAAACCTACACAATTTTAATTTCTAACAATCCATACAATCCCTACAGTCCAGGAGGCCATTCGGCCCATCGAGTCTGCACCAACCACAATCCACCCAGGTCTTATTTCCATAACCAAACATATTTACCCTGCTAATCTCCCTGATACTAGCATGGCCAATCAACCTAACCCATGCATCTTTGGACTGTGGGAGGAAACCGGAGCACCTGGAGGAAACCCAAGAATACATGGGGAGAATGTGCAAACTTGACAGAGTGACCCGAGACCGGAATTGAACCCGGATCCCTGGTGCTGTGAGGCAACAGTGCTAACTACTGTGCCACCCACGAAGCACTGTCCTTCTAGAAACATAATTAAACAATCTTAGTAGCTTATATAATTATACCACTGAAAACAATTATATCAGAATCACAACAGGGGAAGTGCAGTAAGTTGCACAAAATATCCTGTTTTTCTTTAGTTTGACTGTCCTTCATGTGAAGCAAGTAACGAGATTCAAAAAGGACAATCTTACACCTACACTGATAGAAGTAACTAAATGGAACCGCTTTGTTAAGTGTAAAATGTATTAATTTATTTAGGCCTGTCCTTAAAATGTATGAAAAAATGGTGCTGGATTTATATACAAATTTCCATATTTTTTGTAAAAATGCTTTCAGATAATGTACTCACACACAACAGACAGCAAATTTAGCACAACTTCATTGTAATAGGAATCTATTTCATTGTCTACATGTGAAAAATCACATCATCTAAATTCTTGATTTTTTCAGTGATAAAACAATGATATATCTATCACCTTTTCCGTAACTTCTCATACACGATTAGTGGAATTAATATTGCTCCTTAAAAGAAAATCAATTCTTATTAAGTCATGTAATTCAAATCCTATGCTTCCTCATGCTATTAGTTAACTACTATTGATGCAGAACATACTTTGGAGCGAAGATCTTCCACACCATCAAGTGTCTCCTCAGTACAGCAGCAGCACACACAGAAGCAAGCAGCTGTATAGAGAAAGAAAACAGCTTATTCAATTTTTCATTAAATGTCAAAAGAACATGTAACATCTCGAATTGTAAGTATGTATTTTTTCAAATGCAAAGCAGCCTTTCTTTTAAACAAGCATTTCCTGATTTTCCTGCTTTTAAAGGATGTTTACAGTATTTGGATCAAGTAATATCTGCATTTATCACTTGGTCAGTTAGTTTAAACATCTCTAATTAAAACTGCTCTGCCCAACAGTTTGTATTTAAAATTTCCAATCTGTACTTAAAAGCTCTTTATCTTCACAGCAATATTGGTCATAAAAATATTTACATTTCTTCCCCTTGGTAGATTTTAGAAGGTCGTCTTTTGTAAACTCACACCATTCACCTCTACTATTCACCTCTAGATTCAAGTTATTGAATTTGCAGGGACTCTGGTGAACAGCAATGGCCAGTGGTTTAGTCACACATTACACTCCAGAAGTTCACGTGAAGGAAAAAAACTTCAAACACATCTTTTACAGAGCAAGATCTCCTAGTCACTAATGCAGTCATCACAATTTTTAATATTTTAGTACGAATGCCAGCTGCTTGTCCAGTTTCCACATGACATTCATGTCTGATAAAAAAGTGAGACAGGAAAAAAACTTTTGCCTTCCAATTGGACAGTACATAACTAAAAAAAATAGATATATGATACTGATTTTGAGGCAGCAAACTCACTTCACACATTATAATGTTCTCAAGATTTGCTCATGTTGTTACTCAAACACAGGCTCCCATCCCCATTAACATTGGAATTGTGCTGCAACAGAACACATGCTTTAAGTTGGTATTCAAAAACTGCTGTCTCCAACCCAGGGAAATATTAGGGCTTCATTACAAGAGCATAAAAAAGTGTTCACACTGGGTGCTGGTTACTCTGCAAGCTTGGAAATAAATATTTTAGGTGAAGACTACATGTGGGATGTGAGTTTCAAAACAAAGTTATTGACAGGATAAGAATAGACTTTAAGGTTGGGAGTCAGGGGACTCATAAATATACTGGATCAAAAATAAAACCACATGGGTTTGAGCTAACTTTATACCAGCAATCATGTGTAGAAAGTGTTAGCTCTATTGCAGTCAGTTGAGATAGATCCTCACATAAAGATGCAGAGGTTTCCAAAGATGAAATAGAGCAGCTGTGAAGCCTGAATGGACAATTAAATTGGCTGGGGACACAGAGAAGGCTCGTTGCAAATTTTGATGTTCATGAACTGAGTTCTATAGTGAAACATCCCAAGGCCCAGGACATCTTATGGATGAACAAAACATTAAAAAAATTCAAGATGGAAAAATGTGCACTGAAATTGATTTGCTTTATTGTCACATGTATTAGTACACAGTGAAAAGTATTGTTTCTTACGCACTACACAAAGCATACCGTCATAGAGAAGGAAAGGAGAGGGTGCAGAATTAGTGTTACAGTCATAGCTAGGGTGTAGAGAAAGATCAACTTAATAAAAGGTATGGCAGCAGGGAAGAAGCTGTTGTTGAGTCAGTTGGTATGTAACCTCAGACTTTTGTATCCTTTTCCTGAAATTTCTCTTTTTGGGCAATCCCAAGACTATAAAATTGATTATGTCTCAAGCAAGCCTTCTTGATGGTTTTTCAAGTGCCATGGGTTTTACAATATTTGTCAGTGAAAATGGGAAATGTTACCTCTTGGCTTGGGAAGCCAAGAAAATAACGTGAGTAGTAAAAAGCACCCTGCTATAGAGACTCTCTCACTAGTAGAGGCATTCATTTTACCTAAAATATTAGGGGAAATATTACATGGAGAAAATGACAAAAAAAATGTCCCAATAGAATGTTACATTGACAATCAAGCCCTTTGGGATAACATACAATCCACAAAGAGCTCCAGTGAAAAAAGATTGTGAATTGATTGTGCAAGTCTAAAGTTTTGGGCGGCACGGTGACACAGTAGTTAGCACTGCTGCCTCAGTGCCAGAGGCCCAGGTTCAATTCCGGCCTCGGGTCACTGTCTGTGTGGAGCTTTCACTTTCTCCCCGTGTCTGCGGCGGTTTCCTCCCACAGTCCAACGATGTGCAGGTTAGGTTGGTTGGCCATGATAAACTGACTTTAGTGTCAGGGGGATTAGCAGGGTAAATGTGTGGGGTTATGGGAATAGAGCCTGGGTGGGATTGCGGTTGGTACAGACTCGATGGGCCGAATGGCCTCCTTCTGTACTGTAGGGATTCTATGAAATAGTGGAGAAAAAGGCAATCTCTAAGCTCCAATGGCTTGAAATAAGCCATCAGATTGTTTCACCAAAAAAATTGCTTGTAGTGAAAAAATATTGGGGGGATTAGAAGAGGGAGGACTCAGGATGAGAGTTCTGAAAATGCATGACATATTTCTGTCTCCAGTTTTTTTGGTCTGCAAAGAAAATGCATTTGTTATATTTTCCTATAAAACAAAAGGGAATCTGTTAATGTTGAAATTGTGCTGTAACAGAACACATGCCTTTAAGTTGGTAATCAAGAGCAGCTGTCCCCAATTGGGAAGTATTAAGGCTCCATTTCAAGAGTATAAAAAGATGTTCACACCTTTGGGGGAATTAGGAGAGTCTGTGTCTTTGCTCTGCAGGTTTGGAAATAAATCTCTCAAAGTACAGACTGGCTTCAGACTTGTTCTTTCCTCCACACCTGCATTTTTTCCACATTAAAAAGTGATGAGCTGCATTCTCGAACACTCCTTAGTAGCTTGCTTATCTCAGACGGAAGTTAACAATTATCCAAATTACTGTGGTCAGATGTCACTTATAAGCAGGACTGAATACTCCCGTAGTAGAGAATGCTCAGCTCAATGGTTACATTTTAAATATCTGCAATCTGATATACATTATGTTGTTCATCAAATGTTGTGTCACTGTGGCTAATTCGTTGTTTACTGACAGCACAACTGCAAAATTACAATAATTCAGTTACTTTTGTATTGAACTGACAACATAAAGTACCTGCACACCGTAGACAAATAAGTAGCGCATTCCCAGTTGCAGCATGGCGACAGAAAACATCTGAGGATTTTCTCGTAACCTCATTTCCATCATTGGATCCTCATCTCCAGATTCCTTTTTGATGTTCTTGTTTTGAGAGTTTTTCATTTCACGTACAAATGGCCAAAGCAGCAACAGGGGGGATCCAACTACCTCAAGAATATAACTGAAAAGTCAGTTAAAAGTTTCAATGCATTTATTGCAAGCCTGATACTCTTAATGTGCTTTTAGCCGGCATTTCTCTCACATAAATGCACACCTAGTAACTCAGTTGCCCAAGAAGCTGGTAATAAGCAAATACAATTACATGATATGCAGTATACCATAGGTAGCTTTCTATAATTTTGCTTCCTTTTTATCACTCCTAGAGATGGTAACCGAGAGTGGGGTATGGTTCCACAGCCCTCTGGAACATCATTCATTCATTTTCAGGCACAGAGTACAGAAGCCAGAAAGTGATGCTAAACTGAGAGTTTGACCCAGCTGAAGGATTGTGTTCAGTTGAGGGCACCACATTTTAGGAAGGATATGAAAGCTTTGGAGTGGGTACAGAAGAGATTTACCAGAGTGGTTTCAGAGATGAAGGATTATACTCACATGGATAGATTGGGTTTATTCTCCTTCAAGCAAGAAAGCTAAGAGGAGATGTGATGCAGCTTTAAATCTTGAAGGGTTTAGAAAGAATGAGTAAAGAGAAACTGTTTCTAAAGGCTGGAGGGTTGGTAACCAGAGGGCACAGATTTAACCTAATTGGTAAAAGAACCAGAGATGGCGTGAAGAAAAGTCTTTTAAGCAACTAATATGGTTAGGATTTGGAATGCACTGTCCTCTAGGGTAGTGAATACCGTTTCCATTGTAGCCTTCAAAAAGGAATTAGATAAATACTTGAAGGATAAAAAAAAGCAGAAACATGGAGAATAAGCAGGTGAGTGGGACTAACCAAATCACTCTTTGAAACAGTTGGGTAAACTTGGTGGGCTGAATGGGCTATTCCGTAATTAAAATCAACTAATTCACTCACAACAGGCCAAGAATCAAATCTAGTCAGTATGCCTCAAATACACAGTGGGTAACAAATTTACCAATTCCTTCATGCTCAACTTTATTAGGCCAGATTTTATGTCTAAGTAAAGGTGAAGCTCATGGCACTCGCCTTTATTTATGCACAAATGGTACAGTGACTTCAGGCAAAAAGAAATTAGTTTAAGTGGCAATCTGCCTCACTGTTGACATGAATTGAATGCTATAAAGTTGCCACATTTGATGATTGGTACTAACTAAACTCTCCACATAATAATGCCTTGTCATTTCAAGTGTAAGGATCATTTTAACATGATGATTAGTAATTACTGCCAATCAACCGGTCTTGGCACTGAGAATGCATCATTACATCATGCAATCTCATTCCTTTGGATTGACTGTGGGAAATATTTTAAAAAGTAAAACTTCTTGTTTTCATTTTTCCTTTCACTCTATCCAATCTTACTTTCCTCTTCTGTTTCTTTCTGTACCTGATTTGAGATGGAATTCACCCACATTGATTTGGACTTCATAGAACATAGAACAGTACAGCACAGAACAGGCCCTTCGGCCCACGATGTTGTGCCGAGCTTTATCTGAAACCAAGATCAAGCTATCCCACTCCCTATCATCCTGGTGTGCTCCATGTGCCTATCCAATAACCGCTTAAATGTTCCTAAAGTGTCTGACTCCACTATCACTGCAGGCAGTCCATTCCACACCCCAACCACTCTCTGCGTAAAGAACCACCTCTGATATCCTTCCTATATCTCCCACCATGAACCCTATAGTTATGACCCCCTTGTAATAGCTCCATCCACCCGAGGAAATAGTCTTTGAACGTTCACTCTATCTATCCCCTTCATCATTTTATAAACCTCTATTAAGTCTCCCCTCATCCGCTCCAGAGAGAACAGCCCTAGCTCCCGCAACCTTTCCTCATAAGACCTACCCTCCAAACCAGGCAGCATCCTGGTAAATCTCCTCTGCACTCTTTCCAGCACTTCCACATCCTTCTTATAGTGAGGTGACCAGAACTGCACACAATATTCCAAATGTGGTCTCACCAAGGTCCTGTACAGTTGTAGCATAACCCCACGGCTCTTAAACTCCAACCCTCTGTTAATAAAAGCTAACACACTATAGGCCTTCTTCACAGCTCTATCCACTTGAGTGGCAACCTTTAGAGATCTGTGGATATGGACCCCAAGATCTCTCTGTTCCTCCACAGTCTTCAGAACCCTACCTTTGACCCTGTAATCCATATTTAAATTAGTCCTACCAAAATGAATCACCTCACATTTATCAGGGTTAAACTCCATTTGCCATTTTTCAGCCCAGCTTTGCATCCTATCTATGTCTCTTTGCAGCCTACAACAGCCCTCCACCTCATCCACTACTCCACCAATCTTGGTGTCATCAGCAAATTTACTGATCCACCCTTCAGCCCCCTCCTCTAAGTCATTAATAAAAATCACAAAGAGCAGAGGACCAAGCACTGATCCCTGTGGCACTCCACTAGCAACCTGCCTCCAGTCCGAAAATTTTCCATCCACCACCACCCTCTGTCTTCGATCAGATAGCCAGTTACCTATCCAATCGGCCAACTTTCCCTCTATCCCACACCTCCTTACTTTCATCATAAGCTGACCATGGGGGACCTTATCAAACGCCTTACTAAAATCCATGTATATGACATCAACTGCCCTACCTTCATCAACACACTTAGTTAACTCCTCAAAAAATTCAATCAAATTTGTGAGGCACGACTTGCCCTTCACGAATCCGTGCTGACTATCCCGGATTAATCCGCATCTTTCTAAATGGTCGCAAATCCCATCCCTAAGGACCTTTTCCATCAATTTACCAACCACCGAAGTGAGACTAACCGGTCTATAATTACCAGGGTCATTTCTATTCCCTTTCTTAAACAGAGGAACAACATTCGCCACTCTCCAGTCCTCTGGCACTTCCTTCTCAGTCTGTGCACTGTTTATTTCACAATCCTCAATCTGATTCTTTAAGGGGATATATTGTTGCTTGCCCTGTTCACTCAGATTCAAGTTCCAGTTTTCTCTCAGACTTTATGACAGTTTGCATAATTAGAAATATGTCATGTAAGAATTCTAAAAATAAAAACGGGCTAGGCATGCCTGACCGTGTCTGTCCCATTACAACAAACAAAATCAGGGCCTATTCTTCCCCTGACTATCTGTCACACATTTATTCTTACTCCAGAAAACAACACACTGGGAGAATAATGTATTGGTAAAACCATAACTAACACTATTTGGTAGCCTGACCAAACATGATTTGAGTTGCAGCAGTTTAAGTTCAGATGATGTACGGAGATGAACCAGTTACAAATGGATACAACTTAGTATAATTCCTCTTACTATATTTGTGATCTCACATTCAAATTTCAGAGCACTTGGGCAATTTACTGTATCAGCTATAGATTCTAATAGAATTTGGCCCCAGCTATTCACAAATTATATCAATGATTTGGATGAGACCAAAAGTACTATTTTCATGTTTGCTGATGACAAAACTTGATGGGCAGATGAGTGGTGAGGGGAATGTTAAGAGGCTTCAAGGTGATTTAGAGAAGTGGAGTGAGTGGGAAAATATGTGGCAGATGCAGTATAATGTAGATAAATGTGAAGTTATCCACTTCAGATGGCAGGGTATTATTTAAATGGCGATAGATTGGGAAATATTTACATACCTGGGTGTCCTTGTAAACCGGTCACCGAAAGCAAGCATGCAGGTACAGCAAGCAGTTTGGAATGCAAATGGTATGTTGGCCTTTGCTGTAAGAGACGTGCGTATAGGAGCAAGAATGGTTTATTTTAGCTGTACAAGGTCTTGGTGAGACCACACTTGGAGTATCGTGTGCAGTTTTGGTCTCTTTATCTAAGAAGGATATACTTGCCATAGAGGCAGTGCAGCGAAGTCTGACCAGACTGATTCCTGGGATGGCAGGATTGTCGTATAAGGTGCGATTAGGTTAATTGGGACAGTATTCACTGAAATTTAGAAGAATGAGAGGGGTTTTAATTGAAACATAAATTCCAACAAGACTGGACAGGCTGGTTGCCAGAGTGTTGCTTCCTCTGGGTGGGGTGGGGCGGTCCTAGAACAAGTGGTTACAGTCTCTCGATGCAGGGTAGGCCATTTTGGACCGAGGTGGGGAGACGTTTCTTCACTCAGAGAGTAGTGAACCTATGGAATTCTCTGCCACAGAAGGCTGTGGAGGCCAAATCACTGAATATATTTAAGAAGGGAAGAGACAGGTAGATTTCTAGAATCTAAAGATGTAAAGGGGTATGGTGTTGAGATGTCCATGATAGTGTTGGATAGCAGAGCAGGCTCTAAGGGCCAAATAGCTACTCTTGCTTCTATTTTCTACATTTCTAATTACTTTTTAGTCAATCATTTATAATGGGTTACCTCTCTGCAGCAAGTAAGTATACCTTGGAGAAGGAGAAGAAGAACTAAGCCTCTCACTTTTGTGCCAAGGCAGTTTACTTAAAGCTGTCTATGATCACCAACACAAGATTATTGAAAATAATATAGAAAGAGAAAAACACCTCAAAGGGGAGATAAAGTAGATGGTTGAAGAGGCAATGAGCAAAAGGCAGCCTCAAGTACAAAACAGCTGCAGTATAATTATTTATAGGGCATGAACTTAGTAGGAATTAAACTTTCAATGTTCCTTTATATTGTTGGCAAGTGTCACATTTTTCCATTTCTCTCCAGCTCTGAGCCCCCATTACTCAAAGAATGGAAAATTATCTGTTCAAAGCTCTGGTTGCTTTAGCTGATTAAAGCAGTAAGTAGATAAGGTATAAAAATAAAGGTGGTCTCAAATTTGTATTCTGATGTGTACTATGTTAGCTGATCTCAGCTAAGTCAATGAGGAAAGCGGAGGAGCAGATATTGTCCTCACCATCCACCAATAGGGAATAGAAATGCTGCTATACTCCTAACTTCTAAAAGAGATAGCTGAGAAAATTGTGGAGGCATTGGTGGTGATCTTTCAGGAATCACTGGAGGCGGGGAGGGTACCAGAGGACTGGAAACTAATGTAACACCGCTGTTTAAGAAGGGAAGGAAGCAGCAGACAGGAAATTATAGGCCGGTTAGCCTGACTTCGGTCATTGGCAATATTTTAGAGTCCATTATTAAAGATGAGATCGCAGAGTACTTGGAAGTGCATGATAAAGTAGGACTGAGTCAACACGGCTTTGTCAAGGCGCAGTCACGTCTGACAAATCTGTTAAGAGTGCTTTGAGGAGGTAACAAGGAAATTAGATATAGGAGAACCAGTGGATTTGATTTATTTAGATTTCCAGAAGGCCTTTGACAAGGTGCCGTATAGGAGACTGTTAAATAAGTTAAGCGCCCATGGTGTTAAGGGTAAGATCCTGGCATGGATAGAGGATTGGTTGACTGGCAGAAAGCAGAGTGGGGATAAAGGGGTCTTTTTCAGGATAGCAGCCGGTGATTAGTGGTGTGCCTCAGGGGTCAGTGCTGGGACCACAACTTTTCACAATATACATTAGCAATTTGGAGGAAGGAACTAAAGGCATTGTTGCCAAGTTTGCAGGTGATACAAAAATATGTAGAGGGACAGGTAGTATTGAGGAAGCAGGGGAGCTGCAGAAGGATTTGGATAGGTTAGGAGAGTGGGCAAAGAAATGGCAGATGGAGTACAATGTCGAAACGTGTGAGGTTATGCACGTTGGAAGGAGGAATGGAGGCATTGACTATTTTCTAAATGGGAAAATGCTTAGGAAATCAGAAACACAAAGGGACTTGGGAGTCCTTGTTCAAGATTCTCTTAAGGTCAACGTTGGCAGTTAGGAAGGCAAATGCAATGTTAGCATTCATGTCGAGTGGGCTAGAATACAAGAGCAGGAATGTACGTATGAGGCTCTGGTCAGACCCCATTTGGAGTATTGTGAGCAGTTTTGGGCCCCGTATCTGAGGAAGGATGTGCTGGGCTTGGAAAGGGTCCAGAGGAGGTTCACAAGAATGATCCCTGGAATGAAGAGCTTGTCATATCAGGAACAGTTGAGGACTCTGGGTCTGTACTCGTTGGAGTTTAGAAGGATGAGGGGGGACCTTATTGAAACTTACAGGGTACTGCGAGGCCTGGATAGAATGGACGCGGAGAGGATGCTTCCACTAGTAGGAAAAACTAGAACCCGAGGGCACAACCTCAGGCTGAAGGGATGAATCTTTAAAACGGAAATGAGGAGGAATTTCTTCAGCCAGAGAGTGGTGAATCTGTGGAACTCTTTGCCGCAGAAGGCTGTGGTCATTGAGTGTCTTTAAGGCAGAAATAGATAGGTTCTTGATTGATAAGGGGATCAGGGGTTATGGGGATAAGGCAGGAGAAAAATCGGTCATGATTGAATGGCAAAGCAGACTCAAGGGGCCGAGTGGCCTAATTCTGCTCCACTGTCCTGCTCTCTTCCCATAGCCTTGTGTCATCCTCTATTTCAAATATTTATCTGCTTTTCTTTTATGGTCTCTGCCTCAACTATTCTTTAGTGTAATGCATTCAATGCTGTAGCAAAGCTGATGAAATAATATCATAGCAAGGAGTCAACATCTTAAGAAATGGCAGAAGAGGGACTTTTTAAAAACACTGAAGTTCACAAAGTGCTACAATTGCTTTCAAATTTACATGTTTGATCACTTCTTGAAAAATGAGCAGATTTTCTTATGACATTTAGTTATTATTCTAAGTTGCATGGAGACCATTGTTAATACAGCAGAACTGTTTGAATTACTTTGGGAAATTATTAGATTGATTTTTAAAGGCATCCACAAGAGGTCAAGTCATCTGTGACTACAATAGCAGGTCGAATTATTCTTTCCACTCCACAGTATTTCTTTGCACAGGTTCATTTAAGGGAAGTCGCTGGTAAATATTGTGAATGTTTTGAAGCAATTAAATAAATAACTAATTACCTGCAAACAGAATATGAGAAGCAAAGGTGTTCATTCCCACCAATAGTGCTGGCAGTATATTGGTGCTATGCCCTTCAATGAACCCAACAAAAGCTGCATTCCATTGGATAGCTGGGAATGTAGGTTGATGCCCAGTGGCATAAAAAAACTGTGTAGCCGCAAAGGCCCAGGCTGTAACTGCATACCAAGGAACAGAGAAATAACCTTTTTTAAAGAAAAAAATAACAGTCAGTGGCAAACAATGATTGGGTTACCTGTGAAAATCAAATTTTAACTAAAGACTAGTTTGAAAAACAATTTGTCAGCCATCTACTGAAATTTTTAAATGCCAACATTTTTTAAAAATGATGTGAATCAGTTTGAACTACATAAACCATCACAAGCGAATTTTCATCACATTCAGCAACAAGTTATGCATGCAATGTACCCACTTCCATAAAATTACATCTGTCTAAGAAACATCATTTCAGTCAACTCTTCTGAGGATCTATTACAGAAACAATTCCGGGTAAATAAATTAAAGGAAGAAACTTAAGTAGCTGATATTTTGTTCTCAGTATGTGGTAAAAGGCGTGTATTTATATAGCATCTTTCATGATCTCAGGATGTCAGAAAGTGCTTCACAGCACTGACAAGTACTCCACAGCTTTGACACTGTTAGTGCAATATTTATTGTCCTGAGGATATGGTGGAATTGGGTCATATCCAGGCAAGAGTCACTAAAGGTAACAGATTCCTTCCATAAAACCATTAGTGAACCAGCTGTATTTTTACATGGTCACTTTTTATGGTCATTTTTATTCCTGGTGCTTTCCACAAATAACCAGAAATTCAATTACACAGTTTATAGAAGGAATCCGGACTTTTGACTTCCAGTTTCATACCATAACCAGGAGGTACATTTATAATAAGTAGTTTTTTGAACAGTTTAAGACTAAAATTTGATTGTAACGTTTTAAACAAAACTTACAAGTAACATAGATTATCTGTTCCGAACACTCGCGTAGAAATGACTGTAAACCCTGACCAAAGTCGCACAATAGTGTGCTTGACATCAAAAGTCTGAGGATCTCCAGCATGTAATCTTTCTTCCTCTAGATGACATGTTAAGAGATTGGCAAATTTGTTCTATATTAAGAGATTGATGAGATATGGGTTCAAATTTGGACCTTCTTGTTACATGCCTCATGCTCAAGCATTATTGTGCTACTTCTCAGAGTCTCCAATCATTTATGAGTGACAAATATGTGGCATTCCACTCGAGGTACAAGAGAGAGACTAGTGCTTGCAGAACAGTACTCTAGCTGTACTCAAGTTTTATTTATTTAATGCCTTTTAAACAAAGAAAAATGTTCCATTCTTCAGAAGTGTAAAGGATAGAAAGGAATTCCAGTCAGTATCTCCAGGAAAAGATGAGGCACAATTGGACAGATTGAAAAACAAAATTCTCAAAGAATCAAATCACAGCAGCGAGTCATTCATCCCAAATTTTCAGAACATCACAGCAGCGAGTCATTCATCCCAAATTTTCAGAACATCACAGCAGCCAGTCATTCATCCCAAATTTTCACGATCCCCTCTTGCCTTTTCCTTTCTAATTCTGAACTACCAAGTCTGTAGCAAAGCCTCAGATTCATCCCCTTACAATCCCACCTCAATTAATTGAACTTGGCATGTCATCTTTGCCTCTGCACCCACTTCTCCCCCACCCCACCCAAAGTGAGTCGTTGTTTCCTCCCCATCTTCAGAATTCTCACGCCACCTGGACACAACCTCCTCTAAATTTTTCACTGAGAACTGTTGGGGTGACATTGATTGTTTCATTTTCTCTGCTCGCCTGACTCACTCTAACCTATCTCCCTTTGAACTTACAGAATTATTTTCTCAGATTCAATTTCACATGGCATTCTTGTTGTTTGACAAACTGACCTCGAACTTGTGTAACCGAATGTCAATTCTCTGCAACACCTCCTCTGAACTTCCTGTAATTTGTGACCCCACCAGTGAGCATTAAGCCATAATTTCCAAGTCTGTGACTGACCTCATCTCCTCAGTTATTCTCATTGCCTCTAACCTTATCATCCCTCAACACACAGAGCCTGCTTCAATTTCTTTCCCAAGATCCATAAACAGGATTGCCCCAATAAACCTGGCATTTCAGCCTTGTTCTTGCTCCAAGAAACTAATTTCTTCCTATTTTTTCTCCCTTGCCCAGTTTCTTCCAAAGACATCCATGATTCTTACGATGCCATCCACCACTCATTTTCCAATTCTCTGGCCCTGTTTGTCTCCATTTCACCATGGACATCCAGTCCCTCTATACTTTCATTTCCCAGCTGGATAGCTTGAGAAGTTTCTGCTTTTTTCTTGATTAGTGGCCCCCCCAAGTCCCCATTGACAATCAACCTCCTCTCCCTAGAACGTGTGCTTCAACTTGTGAACAACTTAACCTTTGACTTCACACACTTCCTCCAAACAAAAGGTCTTCCCACAGGAATCCATATGGGTTATAGCAATGCACATCTTTTCTTGGAAATGTGGAACATTCTTTGTTCCCATGTACATACGTTCAAACCTTCACTGCTTTCGCCAGTACACTGGCAACTTTAATTGATGCTATTTCCAGCTCTCACTCCAAACTGAAAATTGAATTTACTCTGCTTCCAATTTCACCCTTTCCTCACCTTCTTATGTTCCATCTTCACCTCTTCCCTTCCTCAATTTCTGTATCCATTTCTGGGGAAAGTCTACCGAACAATATCTACTAAAACCCCACTCTCAGCTAACTAGACTACATTTTCTTCACTCCAATTCCTATAAGACTCTATTCCATTCTCAAGTTTCTCTGTCGTTCTGGCAATACCACTAGCCAATGCTTCCTTCCATTTCTGTCAGCTGAGCAGTTCCCTCCACTGTTAGCATGGCCCAAGGCCATGTCATTCAATTCCAGAACTTCTGTTCTCATCCCTCCCCCCCGCCCCCCACCTCCCTTTCAGAACCAAAATAAGGTTCCCCTCATCCTTGCCTTCACATTCAACAGATCCTCTGCCATTTTCATCACCTTCGGCATGATGCTACCATCAAACACATCTTCCTCTCCATTTTCTACATTCCGAAGGGACCGTTCTGTCCATGACAACTTCATCCACTCTTCAACCACATCACATTCCTTTTCCACATTATCATCCCATGCAAGCACATGAGATACCATGCCTCGTCTTTTTAATTCCTCCCCTCCTGCTGTCCAGGGTTCCAAATACTCAGTTCCAGGTGAAGCAGCAATTTACTTGTACTTCTTACAATTTAGTATAGTGCATTTGTTGCTCACAACATGGTCTCCTCTATATTGGAAGACCAAGCACAGATTGGGTAACTAATTGCAGAACAATTCTGTTCAGTCCACAAGCTTGACTCTGAGCTCCCAGTTACCTGTCATGTTAATTCTCCTTCCCACCCCAATTTCTCTGTCCTTGGTCTCCTACACCTCCACAATATAAGCTGGAGAAATAGCATTTTTAATTAAACACCTTACAGTCTTCTCTGAATTCAACAATGATTCCAACAATTTCAGATCATAATCTCTGCTTCATTGTTTTTCCAGATGCCAGCTATGGAGATGATTCTGAACTTCCTGTTTACACCTCGAGATGCATCTTTTGCAGCTTTGACAAAGGGTCATCTGGACTCAAAACATCAGCTCTTTCCTCTCCTTACAGATGCTGCCAGACCTGCTGAGATTTTCCAGCATTTTCTCTTTTGGTTGCAACTTTTGTTTTTTTACTTGCCCCATTACCACCTTCATCCTCTTGGCACTATGATCCCTTTTGTCTTATTTACTCGTCTGCCTTCCACCCCATCACCATTTTGATCTTCCACCATCTCATCCTGCTTTTGTACTTTTTAAAACCTGTCACATCCCCAACTTTTTCCAGTTCAGATGAAGTGTTCATCTCTCCAATAATGCTGCCTGACCAGAATATTTTCAGTTTTATTTCAGAATTCCAGTATCGGTAATATGGTGCTTTTGTAGCCCTTCACCCCAAGTTTGTAATAAAATAAAAGCAAATACTGTGGATGCTGAAAATCTGAAATAAAAACAGAAAATGCTGGAAAACCTCAGCAGATCTGGTATCTGTGGAGAGAGAAACAGAGTCAACCTTTTAAGTCCATAGGAATCCTCTTCAGCGCTGAAAGTGAAGCACCAACTCATGTTTGCATCTGCTCTTTGTAAGAGCTAACTACTTAGTTCCATATCATTTACATTTTTTCTATCCCAAATACTAATTGTCTTGCTTTTTAAAAATGATATGATTCATTTATCTCAAGAGGCTTGGAATACAAAAGCAGGGATGTACTTCTGAGGCTTTATAAAGCACTGGTTAGGCCCCATTTGGAGTACTGTGAGCAATTTTGGGCCCCACACCTCAGGAAGGACATACTGGCACTGGAGCGGGTCCAGCGGAGATTCACACGGATGATCCCAGGAATGGTAGGCCTGACATACGATGAACGTCTGAGGATCGTGGGATTATATTCATTGGAGTTTAGGAGGTTGAGGGGAGATCTGATAGAAACTTACAAGATAATGAACGGCTTAGATAGGATGGACGTAGGGAAGTTGTTTCCATTAACAGGGGAGACTAGGACGCGGGGGCACAGCCTTAGAATAAAAGGGAGTCACTTTAGAACAGAGATGAGGAGAAATTTCTTCAGCCAGAGGGTGGTGGGTCTGTGGAATTCATTGCCACAGAGGGCTGTGGAGGCCGAGACGTTGAGCGTCTTCAAGACAGAAATTGATAAATTCTTGATTTCTCGAGGAATTAAGGGCTATGGGGAGAGAGCGGGTAAATGGAGTTGAAATCAACCATGATTGAATGGTGGAGTGGACTCGATGGGCCGAATGGCCTTACTTCCGCTCCTATGTCTTATGGTCTTACTTCAAATACTGTTTTCTGCTAGGGCATGCCATGTACTAACAAGCATTGACCTAAAAGTCTCCTAACTTTTTTCTTCATTTTGGTGGTTATAAACTTATGTTTTCTAAATGCTAATTTAAATGTAAAGTTTATTTATTCATCACAAGTAGGCTTGCAGTGAAATTACCGTGAAAATCCCCTCGTCGCCACACTCCGGTGCCTGTTCTGGTACACGGAGGAAGAATTTAGCATGGCCAATCCACCTAACCAGCACGTCTTTCGGACTGTGGGAGGAAACCAGAGCACACGGAGAAAACCACGCAGACACGGGGAAAAAGCACAGACTCTGCACAGACAGTGGCCCAAGCCGGGAATTGACCCCAGGTCCCTGGCCCTGTGAGGCAGCAGTGCTAACCACCGTGCCACCGTGCCATTGATTACTGAAACTATGTACTCAACTTTGTCTAGTCTGTCCCTATGATTGAAGTCTCTTATCCCTGCTTTTGTCTCAATCTTTTTTTCCCCCTTTCATGGGTGGAACATCTTTCCTGAATTAAGACACCTTGATTACTTTGCATTTGGCTGTGAAACCTCTTTGGATTGGTTCTAAATTTTGCATGCTTGAGCACATACTCAGCTGAGATATAAAATATTGAGGATTCTGCTCAAGTATAAAATATAACAATATTTCAGTGAAGTTAAATTAGATCAATAAAATAAAATGTTTTTATAAACCCTGGAAAATGCGATCAAAAAGTACTATCGTTTTCTCAACAAGTGTCTCTAATGACACATCAGTTGAACCAACTACGTACCAATGTTATCGGACCGTAATGAAAGGTTTCTTGCTGTACCGTGTATCTCAAGGAAAGAAAATCCCTCCAAGAATAGCAGCAGGAAAGCCAGTGATATTCTCTCATTATGCAACATAATAAGTAACAATGTCAAAAGGGCAAGAACAATAAGAAGTGCAGCAGAATACACAGTTCCCAAGCCATAAGCAGCCACTGTCCGAGTCTTCATTTGGTTGTCATTAAAATGTATGTTCATTGATCGCTGCATCTTACGGTATATCAGTGGGACTACATAGAGAGAGTCATCTTCCATTTCAGGAGAGCCTTTGTAGGAAGGGGCTCGAGTTTCATCAGACTGTCTGCTGTCTTTTACAAACACAGTGATCGGATTCCACAGGACAATAAGGAAGCCTGTCATTACCAGCACAAAGACAATTCCTGGGACTACGACTGCTATCTTCTTTGTCAGTTCCTGAAGTTTAATGGAGGTTTCTTCTGGAGCAGCATTTACAGCCCAATAGCAGCATAAACAAAATACAATAAACGGGAAACCCAAACGTACAAAAAACACAACAAAGTGTGAACTGTTGAGGTTCCCATAATGAAGGAACCATTTTCGTATGAGGTAGACCAAGGCTGCAAGTGATGATACTGACAGAATATAATGGAAGTTCCTTTGTTGACTATTATTTAACCTTGACAAAGGTTTCAGGAAAGTGGAGGGCTCACAGTCTGCAAGTTCTTCACGACAGTTATAAAAGTTGCTGGACAAAAGAATGCAGAGCAGGAAGGCCACCAGTAACCCAATTAAGTAAAATGATTCCCGTTTGTATGAAATAGAACCAGAATTTTTTTGCATCTCTGGTACAAATGGTGCATTCAAATAATAACTGGTAAGTTTTCCATTCCATTTTAGATTCAAGATGGTAACAGTTACAATAGATTTCAGAAGGAATGATACCACTTGCCCTTCAGTTACTACAAAGCTATTGGAAAACATAGCTAGGCACCGTAATAGGAGAATTCCCAAAGGTACAAGGAACTTCAACCAACTTTTCCACTTCTGCTGAATACCAGCATTGGAGCTTTGGATCAATTTATTTACAATACGATCATTATCGAGTCTCGCTCTCCAGAAGTTCCAATGAAAGCTCACATGAGACCCAATAGCTACCCAGAAACATATTATCAGAGGTTCCACCAAAACGTCAGATGTCAGCATCCAGATGTAAACTGTTAATCCTGCAGTCAGACCCCAGACAACTGGATACAAAAGAAGCTGTGTGTACAAAGATTCAAATGTTGCTGCAGTTTCAGATACCAGAAAACATTGTATACAGGTTGCTGCCAGAAGTAAAATACCACAAAGCATGTGTATGGGGTTGAATCGTGCCCATGATTCTCGACAAATTTCCTTGGTCTCTCTCAAGTAGCGTTGCTGCGAGGTTAATAGCTTTTGAAACCTTGAGTGAAAATCTTGGTCAGGAACAACTTTTCCAGAAATCTGCATGTTTGTAATCAGGTCATTATATTCAGCCATTGCAGCGGAAAACAATTCCTTCAGATATTTCAGCTTTGTCACAGGTAGATCGCTGGCAGCATAAGAGTAGGATTCCAAAAATCGATTCACCTATACAACAACATAAGATGGTGAAAAAAAGACTTCCATTCACAAAACGCTTTTCACAATCACCAAATGTCTCCAAGCACTCTATAGCCTTGAAGTACTTTTGAAGTGTAGTCATAGTTGTAATGTAGGAAATGCACAGCAAACTCCCACAAACAGCAAAGTGATAACAACTAAATCTGTTTTTGTGATACTGATTGAGGAATAAATATTGGCCAGGACACCAGGGATAACTCCTCTACTCTTCTTTGAAATAGTGCCATGGGATCTTTTACACCCACCCAAACAGGGAGATGGGGGCTTGGATTAATATCTCATCTACAAGATGGAGATATACACACACATTATAAATATATAATATATATGCACATATACCAGTGTCAAATGTCAGTCAGAAGCATTTTTTGGTTTATTCAAAAAAAAAACTCTCCTGCATTTTACTAGTATTTTACCAACAATTATATGCCTAGAATAAGTCAGCTTCTAAAATGCTGCCAAAAACTAGTCTAAAAAGGTGCTAAACTATAGGCCACTATTTAATTTAAAAACAGCAATTTAATTCCGAGAAAATTATTCTGACATTACCGCACTCCTTGTTGAATGGCTAAGTAATGGGCCTTCCAATCAGTTAGCTATAGGTTTGACAATTGGATATTGCAATTGTCCTCACCACTTCTGGGGATTGAGAAGAAAAAGAAACAGAAGTAGTCATGATAATCATTCGTGATTGCCAGTTTATAGTATTGTAAAGGATGCTTTTGGATATCAGGGGAAGATGGAATCCAGATATGGACATGATGCCTAATCGGGTACGGCATCACAAAGTTTTGTAATAGCCCTGGAACAATTGCCATAAGCGGAAATTAGTGGTGGGGAAACGGTACAAATGCAAGCCCACAACTTCTTGCAATATAGGATGCCTGGTGGACTATGTCAGTTTAAATACCACTTTGAAGGATTACACTTCACTAAGGAGGACTGCTTCATCTTAGAAAAAGTGGACCTTGACTTGCCTTATCCTGGCCAAAGACAATAGTAGTCCTCAACTCAAAGAGTTCCAGATCTTCCTGTGAGTCCTATAGAACTGTACATAGATCACAATGGAAGGGGTGGCATACAATGTGCACAGAAAAGAATTACTACAAAATTATACAAAGTTTTGCATGTAGCAACATAGGAAGGAAAATGAAAAAGCTTTCTTTTTCAGAATGAAAATGTTTTAAGTACCATAATTGATCAATGACCAAAAATTGAAGGCTTCATCCCTTTATCTGAAAAGTTTGTTTGATCCAATCATCTAATGGGGCGATCAGTTTGCAATATGGATATATCTTTCACAAGCACCATGCACAATTGGTACATCATATAAGAAATTTACAGCCCAAGATGGAAGCTATTCATATCTGTGCCAGCTGAAAGATAGTTTCCAACCTCATCCCACTTTCCTGCTACCTTCAGGGGTCAGATATGTATTCCAAGTCCTCTGTTCCTCGACACTTCTGTGTCCTAACATTTGTGTGTTCCTTTGCCTTGTATGCCTTCCCTAAAAGCACTGTCTCACAAATTATTGAATTGAATTTCATTTGCCATTTTCTGTCTACCTGACCAGTCCAATATTATCTTCCCGCAGTCAACAGCTTTCCTATACTATTAGCCACACAAACAATTTTAGCTCCAAATTCATTCCTCTCTGATTATATACTGCAAAAAATGAAGGACATTGTATTAAGTTCTGTGAAAACAGACACAGCCTTCTAAACACAAAAATTACTACCTGTCTACACTTTGGAAGCAAAAACAAGGCGGCAGATTACTACCTGAATGGCTGTAAATTGGGAGAGGGGAGTGTGCAGCGGGGACCTGGGTGTCCTTGTGCACCAGTCACTGAAGGTAAGCATGCAGGTGCAACAAGCGGTAAAGGCGGCAAATGGTATGTTGGCCTTCATTGCAAAAGGTTTCGAATACAGGGGCAAGGATGTGTTGCTGTAATTATACAGGACCTTGGTGAGGCCACACCTAGAATATTGTGTGCAGTTTTGGTCTCCTTTTCTGAGAAAGGATGTTCTTGCTCTTGAGGGAGTGCAGCAAAGGTTTACCGGGCTGATTCCAGGGATGGCGGGACTAATGTATGAGGAGAGATTGACTAGGTTAGGATTGTTTTCACTGGAGTTCAGACGAAAGGGGGTGGGGGATCCCATAGAGACATATAAAATTCTATCAGGACTAGACAGGATAGGTGCAGGAAGAATGTTCCCTATGGTGGGTGTGTCCAGAACCAGGCGTCACAGTCTGAGGATACAGGGTAGACCATTTAGAATGGAGATAAGAGACATTTCTTCACCCAAAGAGTGGTGAGCCTGTGGAATTCATTCCCACAGGAAGTAGTCGATGCCAAAACATTGAAAGTATTCAAAGTGCTAGATATAGCACTTGGGGCAAATGGGATCAAAGGTTATGGGGAGAAAGCAGGATTGGGCTATTGAGTTGGATGATCAGCCATGTAATGAATGGATCATCAGCAATGAATGGCTGAGCTGGCTCGAAGGGTCAAATGGCCTCCTCCTGCTCCTATCTTCTATGTTTCTATGTTTACTATTATTCTTTGCTTCCTGCAACTTAACTATTTTGGATCCAATTTGGCACATTTCTTTGGATTCCATGGGCTTTGACTTCTCAAACCAGTTTTGACACGTGGGCTTGTAGACTACAACAAATGTGCTACCTTCCCTCCTTGTTGCTTCTTCAAAGGTTAAACCTTCCTGCACAAATCTATGCCCACTGTCCTTAGTCAATCTATGCCTTTCTAAATTACAATTTGTACTGTCCCTCAGAATTTCTTTTCCAATAATTTGCTCACCACTGAGGTTAGGCTGACTGGCCTGTAATAGCTTGGTTGATCCCTTCCTCCCTCTTTAAACAATGATACAACATTAGCAGCCCATCAGTCATCCAGCAGCAGACCTGTAGCCAGAGGGGATTGGAAAATGATGAGCACAGCTTCCACTATTTCCTTCCTTTCATCTCTTAGCAGTCTGGGGCAGGTTTCATGGTTATTAATCTACTTTCAAAGATGCTCAACTATTTAATATTTTCTCTCTCACCCCATGTATCTAATCCATTATTTAAATTATTCCTTTTCCTCAATGACAAAATCTACATGGTTTCTTCCATTTGAGAAGACAAACAACACATTCTTCAAAAGCCCATACCCATGTCTTCCATCTTTGCACAGTTTACCTTTTTCCTTAATTATCCTCTTGCTCTTATGTATTTATAAATCATCTTTTAGTTTTTCTTGATTTACTTGCAAATATTTTTTCATAGCCTCTCTCTGCTTCTTAATTTCCTCAAGTTATTATTATACCAGCCTGTTCATGATCTATTTATCCTTTTCTGAGTCTCCGTGTTTTGTATTTCACTGGCAAACATGACAAGCTAGGAGACATAACCCAATTAACACAATCCATGCAGTCACTTGAAAGTGCACAAAAGCAGTTATGATAAATACCTCTCTAACCTTCCTTCCTCTCCGCACATTTCTATGCTTTTAAGCAATACAGATTCACCATGGGCAGCAAAAAGTACAACATGCCATGAACCATCGTGAAATAATTTTCTAAAATTTGAAACAGTTTCCACATTTAGTCAAATCAGCCAAACTAACAGGAAAATGTTACCTAAAATTTGCCTCCTTGCCATGGAAAGGTCAGAATGATTTTTGTCAGAATGATTTTTGCACCCATTTTTAGTGAAGCATCTAAAATCACACTTGCTTGTGCATTCGATTCCAGATTTATACAACATAGTCTAGAATTAAATTGGGTAGAATTTGGAACAGGAGAAAAACAGGATAGAAAATATGTGATAAAAAGTGACACCCCATAAATTGTGCAGTACCATACCTGCATGACATTGATGTGAAGTGCTTTTGCCTGTTCAAGATACTGATTATTTTCCAGCTTAGGTTCCGAAATAAACATGTCCACCATCACCATGCCAATATTACTGTATGGAATAGGAACCCCAAGTAGGAGAGCCAAGGTTGGTACAAGATCTATCTGAGACACAATGTCCGGATCCTAATCGCACAAAGATTTTGTGCATGAATGGAAAATAAAGAAAATTAATGAAGTAACGATATGAACACCTCCATCAATGTGTACACATATAGGAATATAAATAGTGCCTCTGATTTTAAAATTATTTAAAAAGGTGCTTATTAGAAACTTTTCAGACTATATTAAACTCTACTTACACTTGGAATTGTATCTCACCCTGAACAGCACCTGTCAGTCTAAATTCTCAAAGTCAAATGTTTACTTTGCTATTAATTGGTGATGTATACAAATTCTCTCTTTTCTTTCATTACATCAGACTGTTCCACTACAGAAAGAGAACAGAAACTACAAACTGAAGAAACAATGTAACACTTCATTTTAAAATAGTTATTTAATAAAATAATAATCAATACAAGATGTTTAACAATCTCTACAATTCATTAATCAATCCTTTCACAAAAATGTTGCTGTTTGGTTGAATTCATTGACGATAAATTGTTTCCTAACATTTCATAAAAAAGTAAGATCTATAATTCTCTGCACAGGAAGTCAAATATACTATTTAACAAAGACAAGAGAATTATGTGGTACTATGGAGAATGTATGGTTACAGTAAGAGTTTTAACAACACCAGGTTAAAGTCCAACAGGTTTAACGCCAGCATCTCCACATCATGAATGTATGGTTATACAGCCATATAGATCTGTGGTTCCCAACCCTCATATCTCATGGCACACCTCTTTGCTACAAAAACAACTTGAGGCACACCTCCTATTTTCTCTGCCTTCTTCCCTTACTGGGAGCTTCATTTTTGACTACTCCCTGTCCTCCCACAGGTTTTTTAAAACCTTTCCCTGTCTCTCTTGCTTCTCCCGGGGTTTTTGCACCCTTTTTGAGGTTTCATTTTTTGTGCACATGCATGGGTCTTCAGCTCCAAGTCCCGTTGGTCATGCGGACAGGCCTGACCAACATAAAATATCTAAACCACACATGTACGGCTCTTTCCCAGCCTGCGCATGAACAGGAGGCCCAAGAGTCATCGGATCTTGCAGATGCCAACCACAGAGCTGTAGATGAAAGTTAGTTTTAGTTTAATTACATGAATTTGGAATCATTTGAATTTTTTTTCGCAGCACACTTGGGGGTCTTCATGGCACATTGGTTGGGAACCACTGATATAGACAGATGAATAAGTAATGACTGCCATGGTTATGTCCTTTGAGGGACATAAGGCTGCTATGAGCTTGTGCCACCTTTCTTCATCTTTCGCCAAATTTTGCGCTTCGCCCCTTAACAGTGACATTTTACTCAGCTTGGCAACCACAGTTCTACCCCGGGTTGTCTTTGGCCTGCCTGGCTTTCAATTCGGTGGAGTTCATCTAAGGACCACGTTGGCCAATCTTTCTCCCTTTATCTCCTTTAATCCTGTCTCTCAAGAAAATTTGGATTTTAATGCTGGAGAACATGAAGTGAGGGAAATGGGCGAGGACGAAAGGTAATGGCCAGGTGGGACCAGCAAGAGGTTCTTGACAGTGGAGCAACAAGGAATGGAGGTGGTGAGTGTGGAAAGTAACAGATGCTGAGGCCACCAAATAAGAGGCAGGAGATTCTGCCCAACAGTGCAACAGCTAGACAGTGATTATCATTGGCTTAAAATATTGCTTTGCAAAAATCCTGATATCTCTATGCAAAGGTAAAAAGAGTTAAAAAGCTAAAAAGCAGTGACGAAAGCTTCAGAACACAGGATCTCAATTTTTCATCTGGTTATACTTACTGCACACTGGCTTGTGAAGGTTAAATGGAAGGATATGCTGTTTAACTAAGATAAGTGTACCAGTCTGAGAAAAATGGCACCCTTATCTCAATTGTTATTTAAGGCCAAAGAAAATGATCAGATGTGATTTCTATCAAATAATTAAATTGGTTTACTTCTTACTTGCAGTATAAAGATCCCAAAGATAAATTTCTCCAACAAAATTAATCATCCAATCGTTTAGCTCTTTGAAATGGCAACATACCTTGTGTGTAATGTATAAAAGATGGAAATTAATTGAGATATTGATTGATTGCACGAGTTCGTAGTGGCTTGAATAACTCTACACAAGATTAATGTAATGTACAGTGTGTGAAGCAGGAATTCATGCTGAATTGTTATATATAACATTTCAAGTTTAAGAAATTTAGCTAAAGAGGGAGGTCTGCATCACTTGTGTGCAAGTTTAGTTGAGAATGGAAGAAAAGTTACTCAGATATGAAACAAGAAATACCATATAACTTACTAAATCATTTAGTAGCATTTGCACAAGTATTGTGCATACTTGCAGTGCTTAATATTAAAATGCTAATCTGCATGATCACAAATATTAATAAAGACGCAGCAGTTCAGGATTTTGTTGGCCAACCTCTGATTTGGCAAGAAAATGATGAGAGGTGACCTGATAGAGGTGTACAAGATGTTGAGAGGTATAGATCGGGTGGATTCTCAGAGGCTTTTTCCCAGGGCTGAAATGGCTGCTACGAGAGGACACAGGTTTAAGGTGCTGGGGAGTAGGTACAGAGATGTCAGGAGTAAGTTTTTCACTCAGAGGGTGGTGGGTGAGTGGAATCGGCTGCCGTCAATGGTGGTGGAGGCAAACTCGATAGGATCTTTTGAGAGACTTCTGGATGAGTACATGGGACTTAATAGGATTGAGGGTTATAGGTAAGCCTATATATAGGCCTAGGTAGGGACATGACCGGCGCAACTTGTGGGTCGAAGGGCCTGTTTGTGCTGTAGTTTTTCTATGTTCTAAAAAGTTAACAAGTTCATACTAAAAGCCTGGATAGATGATTGATTTGAATAACTATTCATATAATTTGGACCAATTAATGTTAGACAATTATATAAAGGTATAGTTTAAACATCTAATAATCCCTAGATGTGGATGATAAATCTTAGATGGTTCTGGGATGAGGAGTAAAAATGAGGGGGGGAATGGTTAAAGACTTATTTCATGCATTAAGTGATGTGCCTCTTACTAACCACAATGTCCTTACAAACAAGATGACAAAGCTGAACCAAGAGTACCAAAAACAGCTCGGAGTACAAAAATTTAAAAATGCAAAAGATGAATTTTGAAACTAGAATCAAACTTCCAAAATTCAGTGGGGAAAAATCAGAAGAATACTTTTTTTAAAATGACAATAAAACAAGAGCTTTGATAGAAGTGCAACCATGTGCAAAATTTTTAATTTAATAAATTAGAAAAAGGAATTATACAAGCATCTAATTGTAAACAGAACTAAAATGAAAAGTTATAACCGAAAGCTTTGCTTTCCGTTTGAAAGTACAGGAAACGTTATGACATACTATGGGCGGAATGCTGTGGAGTGACAGGATTCTCAGCTATCAGCTAGAGAATTGGCAAAAGCCTTGCATCATCTCTTTCTGGGAAGGACTACCCTTATCTTGCTGCACTCAGCACTTGGCAGGCCAGTGGCGGGTGTGCCCCGGCATTAAGGAATTGGGAGTGGAAGACCCACCCACTCAGAGTAGCTGGACAATCAGAGGGAGGTTCTATGAACGGCAACAACACTAGGGTGGCTGCTGCTGGTATGACATCCACCCACGGTAGGGGAAGGCTGGAGTGGTGGAGCAGCAAAGGTAGGAGACTCTCACTGGCCTAAAGGCAGGTTCCTCAATAAAGAACTAAGTGTCTTGGGATGAGTGACCCGCACAGGTTTTCTTGTCCTGCTTTCCACATGGTTAGTCGCCCACCCACCTTTGGCAGAAATACCAAGAGCCGCAAGATGAGACCCTTAAGTGGATATTAATAGTTGCCCACTTAAGGGCCTCAGTTAGCAGTGAGTCCTGCCATGCACTTAATCAAGGTGAAGGCCGAAAAGTGACAGGGTCCACACCCGCCACTGTGTGACCCCAATTAAAATGGCCCCCACCACCAAGCTCATTATGAAAAACGTCACAGTATTCACCTTCTATATGTAATGTAGTATTAAATTACCATTGGATCAGGAATTAAATAGCGAATAGAGTGAGGTGTATGGAAGCATCTGGGATACTCCTTTGTTGGGACAATAATACTTTTACGTATGAAGTATGAGTTTATCAGAAGTCATGTATGTGTAATATCTATGAAACTATAATGCAATTTACCTGCATTCCTCTTAGTCAGCATGCATTCAAACCACATCTCTGGCAATATAATAGCATGATGAATAATACATTCTTCACAGCAATACTTACTTCAGTGGGTTTTATCTCAAATAGAGGATGTGTGCTATAAATAAACAATGCTGCATTGACTTCCCCTTCACTGTCACCTCCATGATCTCCTGTATTTGTCATTCCATGATCCCCGAGGACCACCAGCAAGGTATCATTCTGCAGTTGCCCAATCACTGACCTATCAAATACAGAAAAGACTTATAAGCAAAGTGACAATTCTACACCTGGATAGAGAACAATAGAGTACACATACAAAGACAAACAAAGAAAATACTTACCACATATACCAGTGTAAAAGTCAAATTTTTAAACTTAATTTCTGAGGCAAAAATGTATGGGTGGACTTTTACAACAAGAATATTTTCCAAGCGGTTAAGTTGTGTACCTGATTTGGGCCTGCACAGCATCTTGTCTGTGGATTGGCTGGTAAATCTAGATGAATCCATGATTAGCCAGCTGCCCTTGCCTGTTTCTATGACACAGATGGCCATCCCTGGCAAGGTCCAGTCTGCCACAGTTGGACAGGGTGCACATTTTAGTTCCCAGCCCTGGGTGCAGCAGGATGAGATTAGATTGTTTGGTTGCAGCTGTGCCTCTTTAGGGAGCATCGATCTGGGTTATCTGTGATGGCAATATTAGCAGAGCAATATCAATTCAAACAGCTTCTGGAAGACAAGCAGATCGACACCAGGATTTTCCTGGACAGAGACATTTTCGGTGAGCTTGTGAAGGGACTCCTGGGGGGAATGAGGCAGAAAGCAGGACGACCAATGGGCTTTGATCCCTGAAAACTGAGATTGACTTTTACATGAGGTAAATGAAAAATTACAAAGTTTTTAAGCCAAACATCATGCGTCGACCATTACATGAGATTGTTTTTTTACACAGGTAAATATGGTGCATCAGTTCTCCTTTCTTTAGGGTTTTAATCAGCTTAAAACAATTGAGTTTTCTGATGCACATAGATAAATCATGTAACTTTGGGGGCGATCTTGCCGGCTCATCTTGCCAGTCGATGGGCAGGACGGGCAAGATCACACGAGGTGAAAAAAATCGCATTCGCGCCCAGTCCCTCACCTCTCGCGATTTTATCAGCACCGGATTTCCGGCGTGATCAGCCAGGCTAATTATAATATTTAAATCAATTTAAATAGTGATTTAATTACTATTAGTGAGCTCGGTAGATCTGCGCATGTGCAATAACACGGTCTAGTGTGAACAGCCGGCTTTCCGGCAATCTTTGTAATGAACTCATTACTCCAGGTCTCTGAACTACTAGCCAAGTAACATCATCATTACGTTACAGTACCCCATACTTCCCCTCTCTAGCCCAAGATACTGAGGTCAATAATAGTACTATTATAAATGCCCAGCTGAAACCAGTCAATACTGGTCAAGCAGTAGTATTAGTTCATTATTACATGTGGTTGTCTATTTAATAGAGAAGACTTTGCAACATTCGTAGCTGTAGACTTAACACCAAATATACCTCAACATCTTGTTCATTTGGCTGAGTTTTTCTGCCATCGCTGCATGATGAGGCCCATATCTATGTCCACAGTGGTCAACTCCTAGAAAGTGTGCAATGAGTACATCCCATTCATTCCCCGCCACTAAAAATAGAGAACAAACTTGTACTTAGGGTAGAAATCATTACATTAATTGTTAAAACAGAGGAAAAAACAAATTAATCATAATCTGAATGAATAAAGACAAAGTTGAATGAACTATTAGTTTCATGCATACACATTACTTTCAAGAAACAGATAAACACTTCTGACTCTGGAAAAATGCAGTCATAATAATGTCAAAATGACCACTAATGGAAATCAGCACTTGAGGACAATTAAAACAAACTCCAATTGAATTACAGGACATTGGATAATCCAAAAACATCTTCTATTTCCCAGATTAAAAACTACAGGGAGTGGTTTTGTGACACTTTACATGCAAGGAACTCAAGTGCATGATTTCCATGATTGGGTGTGGTAACTCTTGTGTCATGGTATTGGGCAAGCAATCCACCTGCGGTGATTTCAAATCCCACCATAGACAAATTGAAAAATGGAATGAATTCATTTCCATGATTTGTGAACTGACACCAGATAAAACAACCAGGAAAACTGTTGGATTGTCATCAAAACCCAATTGATTCATTAATGCCCTTCATTAAGCATCACACAACATGGTTGACTTTTGGCATCACTTTGGGATCTAGGAATGGCCAATAAATGTGGCCTTGCCAGAGTTACCAACATCCTGAGGGCATTTTTAAAAAAAACTTTCCATCTATAAAAATAGGTGAAAAATTTATGCCTGAATTACCAATGACCATGATTACATTCTGTGGCGTTTAGATGAGCTCGTTGAATGAAACATACAAGATTCTGAAGCGCTTGATAGGGTAAATGCAGAGGTTGTCCCTTGGCTGAAGAATCGAGAACACAGGGCACAGTCTTAGGATAAGGGGTCAATCATTTAGGAATGAGATAAGGAGACATCTCTTCATGGAGAGGACTGTTAATCTTTGGAATTCTTTATCTCAGTGAATGCTCCATTGTTGATTATATTTAAGGCTGGGATAGACAGAGTTTTGCTCTCTCAGGGAATCAAGGAGTGTGCGGGGTAGGGTGGAAAGTGAAGCTGAAGCCCAAGATCAACCATGATCATATTCAATGGCAGTGCAGGCTCAACAGGCTGTATAGTCTACTTCTATATCGTGTTCTTATGTAAAAGAAATATAGTCTGGAAATAGCCTGTGTAACACACTCAAATTAATTTTCCCATTGGGTATTAATGAAGATTTAATTCAACATGCTGTTTTAATTTAAATACGGCAAGCCTTGTGGTACAGATGTTGGTATATAATATGTTGCTCAGTGATCAGATATGAATTTGCCATGAACAAAATCAAAAACAATTCATGTTATAAATCCGATTAAAATATACAGTAACAGCATGGTAAAATTAGATTTCTTTATTCTATTTTGCACAATAGTGACATTCAAAATCCTAGAATCCTACAGTGCAGAAAGTGGTCCACCCAGGCCCTGTCCCCGTAACCCCACGTGTTTACCCTACTAGTCCTTCTAACACTAAGGGGCAATTTAGCATGGCCAATCCACCTAACCCACACATCTTTGGATCCCTTTTCCATTAGGGGTCAAATGTTTGATCACGAGTGAAAAACAACTATTACTTCCATTAATTCACTGATCCTTTACCACTGCTTACTTGTCCTTCACCACTAAATTCTATCATTTGTGATCCAAGAGATGGAGATTTGTTGATATCTTGACCCAACATGGGTGTATCAGAAACTATAGCTTTCAAAACTTGGTCTGAGTTGATAGATTTTAAGGAACAGCTCAGTAGACAGGCCTTCCTATAACCAGCAATGAACTAACTGATGGCACAAACAATGCTTCTCTCTTCAGCAAGCACAATTAAGTGAGTGAAACATAGAAATTAAATGCAAACTCTATCAAAGATCTTGCTCTGAGTCAGCCTACACCTTTAATTGCTAATTTTACAAAATATGAATTATTAGCTATTAGGATACTTAAGTTCCAGCTGCATAGTTCAGTAAGTAATTATTAATTACC
The DNA here is from genome assembly GCF_964213995.1 of Mustelus asterias. Lineage (NCBI taxonomy): Eukaryota > Metazoa > Chordata > Chondrichthyes > Carcharhiniformes > Triakidae > Mustelus > Mustelus asterias. The sequence continues at coordinate 139,814,977 of NC_135801.1, read as the reverse complement.
TGTTGTGTAAATGTGTTGAAGGATGCCATCATCCACTGTGTGAAGATCTTTCACATTAAAAGAAGGAAAGGGGAATGATTTGGAAAACTTATTTGGAAATAGACCTTCCCAAGTATCGTCTCCCATGAAAACCACTTTCTTCTCTAAGGGAGTAAAATACACAAGAAAATAGGTTCACTTTGCTTCATATAGTGAAATGCTAAAATGCATATTTCCTTAGACATTACTTACACTATTCATGCAGTGTTAAAACATTTTAAATGCCATGACAATCTTAACAGTAACATTATTTTCTGTTTTTTTAGACGCACATCACCCCTCAGGATCAATGGTCCAATAAATTGACTTCATTACCCAAGCTACCTTTTCCCAGAATTTTCTCAACTTTTACTAATTACAAGAAAATCCAGCTCACAAATTTTAGGCACAGGTTGATCAGAGTTATGCTCTATACTGGGATACTGTTAGATTTATTCAGTTCAGACCCTGCAGCTTATTAGTAGTACACGACACTGGTAAACTTCCTACCACATACTACCATCTGAGATCCACATTTAAATTGGAGCAAAGGTTTAATGGATTTTCTGGAACCAAGTATAAAAAAATTCCAGTTCAAGAAACAACTCTACCGTTGCTCTAACCTAATTCCAGACTTCAGCTGGTACAAGTCTCCAATAGACTTGTCTTGCCCTCTTTTTAGGTCAAACCAAATAAACAAACTCAGATTAAGTCAGGACAAAGGAAAAAGGGGCAGCTCCCCAAAAGGAGGGGGAACAGCCCGAACAGAAATCAAAGTACTAAGGAAACTTAAAAACATCAAATTAAAATGTGATTAAAACGCTCCTATGTCAAGTTCTGGAACTGTTGCGGGTTAACTTGATTCGAGTTGGAGGAGTTTTTTGAGGAAGTGACAAAAACGGTTGATGAAGGAAGGGCCGTGGATGTCGTCTATATGGATTTCAGTAAGGCATTTGACAAAGTCCCACATGGCAGGTTGGTTAAGAAGGTTAAGGCTCATGGGATACAAGGAGAACTGGCTTGGCCATAGGAAACAGAGGGTAGTGGTCGAAGGGTCTTTTTCCGGCTGGAGGTCTGTGACCAGTGGTGTTCCGCAGGGCTCTGTACTGGGACCTCTGCTATTTGTGATATATATAAATGATTTGGAAGAAGGTGTAACTGGTGTAATCAGCAAGTTTGCGGATGACACGAAGATGACTGGACTTGCGGATAGCGAAGAGCATTGTCGGGCAATACAGCAGGATATAGATAGGCTGGAAAATTGGGCGGCGAGGTGGCAGATGGAGTTTAATCCGGATAAATGCGAAGTGATGCATTTTGGCAGAAATAATGTAGGGAGGAGTTATACAATAAATGGCAGAGTCATCAGGAGTATAGAAACACAGAGGGACCTAGGTGTGCAAGTCCACAAATCCTTGAAGGTGGCAACACAGGTGGAGTAGGTGGTGAAGAAGGCATATGGTATGCTTGCCTTTATAGGACGGGGTATAGAGTATAAAAGCTGGAGTCTGATGATGCAGCTGTATAGAACGCTGGTTAGGCCACATTTGGAGTACTGCGTCCAGTTCTGGTCGCCGCACTACCAGAAGGACGTGGAGGCGTTAGAGAGAGTGCAGAGAAGGTTTACCAGGATGTTGCCTGGTATGGAGGGTCTTAGCTATGAGGAGAGATTGGGTAAACTGGGGTTGTTCTCCCTGGAAAGACGGAGAATGAGGGGAGATCTAATAGAGGCGTACAAGATTATGAAGGGGATACATAGGGTGAACAGTGGGAATCTTTTTCCCAGGTCGGAGGTGACGATCACGAGGGGTCACGGGCTCAAGGTGAGAGGGGTGAAGTATAACTCAGATATCAGAGGGACGTTTTTTACACAGAGGGTGGTGGGGGCCTGGAATGCGCTGCCAAGTAGGGTGGTGGAGGCAGGCACGCTGACATCGTTTAAGACTTACCTGGATAGTCACATGAGCAGCCTGGTAATGGAGGGATACAAACGATTGGTCTAGTTGGACCATGGAGCGGCACAGGCTTGGAGGGCCGAAGGGCCTGTTTCCTGTGCTGTACTGTTCTTTGAGTCTCCCAAGATCAAAACTCAATGTGACCTCAAAGAGGCACCCTCTAATTACAAGGTTAAGTTGGAAATGGAAGAGGAAAGCATTATTTGCCAGTTTTCCAACAAATTTCAGATTGTGGTTCCTTTAATTGGGAGGAAAATGGTGCAAAATAAAACTAATCAGATACACTTAAATGCACTTAATTCACCAATGGTCTAAAAACACGACCCTCGCCTCCCGTTTTAACAAACTTACCATTTTGCACAAATTGCTGAATCAAGTTATCTTCCTGAATTGCAGAAGATGCAAAGTTGCTGCCCACATCGATGAAGGTGGGTAAGGTGCCAGTAGTCATGCCTTTAATCCTCTGCATGGTGGTTGTAGGAGGGTCAGCTCTGAATTGGAAAAGCCTGGCATGTTCAGGCTTGGAAAGAAGGGTGTGATGGATCACTTCCAGTTTGTTCTGGTATGGTTTGGGATTCCTGTTTTCTGGGTTGTATTTGGCAAAGTCAAACCTCAGGGCGTCTATCACCAGCAGCACCGCCCGGGAGAAGCGCCTGGACATCCAGCACGAGTGCAGGTCCCGGCTGAAACCCGTCTCCGGGTGCCCGCCTCGGGCCGCGGGAATCGGCGCCTCCCGGCACGAACTGCGGCTGCGGAGCTCCACTCGGACCAGCAGGAAGCCGCTGAGGAAGAGGCCGAGGCCGGCGTAGAAGAGCAGGCAGGTCCAGCAGAGGGTCAGGACGGTCACTATCCTCGGCATGGCGGCAACTGCAACTCAACCGTTCAACCCGCAGCAACCAACGGCATTTCAACTGTCAGTGCGCGCGGCGGCCAGACCGCCTCCCCAAACAGCCCGACATCACATCACATCCCCCCGGGGGGAGAGGGCTCCCGTCTCCACTGCTAAATCACACCAGGTCCGGCCTGTACCGCTGAGCTCCAGATCACCTACCGCTGACAAGGGCCACCTGTGACCGCCCCCCCTGCTCCCTCACCCCGCAACACCGACTGAGCGATCCTCCTAACTCAGCCTCCCCCCGCAGCGCCACCTGCCGCACCGGCGACTGGCAGCTACCTCCTGACTCAGCCTCCCCCCGCAGCGCCACCTGCCGCACTGGCGACTGGCAGCTTCCTCCCGACTCAGCCTCCCCCCGCAGCGCCACCTGCCCGCATCGGCGACTGGCAGCTTCCTCCTGAGTCAGCCTCCCCCCACAGCGCCACCTGTAGCACCAGCGACTGGCAGCTTCCTCCTAACTCAGCCTCTCCCCGCAGCGCCATCTGCCGCATCGGCGACTGGCAGCTTCCTCCTGACTTCATCTCCCCCCGCAGCGCCACCTGCAGCACCAGCGACTGGCAGCTTCCTCCTGATGTGGAGACGGGAGGCAGCTTCCTCCTGACTCAGCCTCCCCCCGCAACGCCACCTGCAGCACCAGCGACTGGCAGCTTCCTCCTGACTCAGCCCCTCCCCCCGCAGCGCCACCTGCCGCATCGGCGACTGGCAACTTCCAATCTTTTCACCTACTCCTCCACCCAGCACCATAGCGCCATCTGCAGTTTTCCAGAATTATCAATGTAACCTTGCTTCTTAATCTGTCCCTTGGCATCAAGGACGACTTGCTGGCTTCACAGATTGTTGGTTGATAAATCCAATCCCTGATTTGCAGACTGCCACATATGATGCCAGTGGTTGAAGGGCTGGGTCACTGAATTGTTTGGAAATTTGTGTGCCCTCTTTAATAAAGTCTGTCCATGTGTTCAGTGCCTTCCTGAATGAACCTTCTCCAGTTTGGTTCCTTAGAAGCATAGGACCCAGAGAGTCAGCAGTGATGCAGTGATGTTTGGTCTCTTCAGGAATGCTTTGAGGAAATCCCTAAAGCATTTGTGCTGCCTTCCTGTGAGTCTCCTGTTGCGACTGAGTTCCAAGCAGAGTCATATTCAACTCAATAACTTTGTTTACACAAGAAGAAATAGGAGCACACATGGACAATGGCCTGTTGAGCCTGCTGCACCATTCAATATGATCATGGCTGATCACATACTTCAACTTCACTTTCACACCCACTCCCCATGCTCCCTGATTCCTGGAGGGACCAAAAGTCTATCTATCCCAGTCATAAATGTATTCAACAATAGTGTAGCCAGAATCCCCTGGGTTGGATCTTGCCATTAGTCTTAATTGATAGGGAGAGCTGCTGTGCTGTGGGAGCTGATTGGAAGAGAACCTTCGCATTCTCGGTTTAAAAAGCAAAATACTGCAGATGGTGGAAATCTGAAATAAAAACAGAAAATGCTGGAAGTACTCAACAGATCTGGCAGAATCTATGGAGAGAGCAACAAGAGTTAACATTTGAGAAAATCTGCAGGAAACAAGTTGGGCTGCTGAAGTCCTGAATCGGGGATGCCAAAGTCATTGTTGGATACGGCTTTGTCTCAGAGTCCATTGAAAACAATAAACAGCCATCTGCATATAGTCACCAGGATATTAAATTTAATGGTGGGAAATTTCTCAATCATTGTCAGTTATTTATGGAGAACAGCAGCTCACCTTTTTGAGTAACAGCAGTAAGCTTCTCTTTTCATCTTTTATTTATCTGTTTTATTTGATTCTTTATGCCCATTGCAATTGTTCCTATCTCCCCCCTTTCTAATTTAAATAGATGTGCTTAAGGTAGTATGTTGTTCCTTTTGTGGTTTGACTTCCACTAAATTTTGGATCATAGGTTTTTGGTGAATAGAACATTCACTTAGATGAGTAAACATAATATTTAGCTCTTCCAATGTTGGGATACTTATCCATGCACCAAGAAGGTCTCAGGTTCATTACCTTGTCTATGCTGGGTTCACTGTTAGGCAGGTAGGTAATGTGACAAGTAGCCACAGTGCTCCCAAAAGTGAGAGAAATAGTTTTCCTTTTCTTGATTGCTATCCAGTTCATCTGATAGGAAAGTGTATTTGTTTATCCATGTGAGTGTAAATGGATGTTAATGTCAGAGAATATAAATTTGTTTTTAATACTCTACAATGGCACAGAATTGTTTTAAAAAATATGTTCAGAAACCAATCATTCCAAACCACTGTTACGCAACTTCTTTTGCCGACACAAGAGCAGAACTAGTTGCTGATCCTCTCTGTTAAGAATTGGTGCATGGCAGAAAAGATAGATGGAAATTAGAGGGAATATTTTGAACCCAGAAGAAATTTCACACTTAGCTAATTAAGGAAGTGCATAAAATATTTTAATTCAGATGTGTAATGAGTAGTTTTAGCTCTCAAGCAAAAATGAGTAGACAGCCAGAAATAATTGTTTAGCATACCATTCACTTCGAGCTTGTCCATACTAAATTCTTTGTGCCCTTCACAGATCCTTTGAAGACACAACTGTTTTACTATACAAGGGACATTCATCATGATTTCCTCAGGAATTGAGATAAAGGTTGCCATATGGACCAGCGTTTAGATAAGTACTTTCTGGTAACCTTCAGGACATAAAAGATATCAGCATATCAAAGACAGATTTAAACAAAACACTGTTTTGAATTCTCATCGGGAAAGTGCGTTCTCTTTTTTTCTCTGTGAATGGTTAACGATGATTGATTTTTTTAAGATTCGGCTCACATCACCTTAGCTGCTGAGACATTCATTTAAAACAATTACCATGAGGACAGCTCTGACATATTTACTTCAAAAGTGTTTTTGAAGGAATTTCCACTTTATAATGTCTGTAGAAGACCATCTTTGAAGATCTTTAATCTTTCAGTAAACATCAATTTACAGACCATTTATTTTCGTGAGTAGCAGAACGGTGAGAAATCTTTCTGGCTGCAAATTGTTCCTGACTATTATAATTATGAAAAATAATGTTGGATTTCTAAGTTAGCTTCATTAAAATGACTTATCCATGAGTCTGCATTTACACCTTGATGCACTATCAATCGAGCCGAGACTAGTTGTGAGCAAGACAAACAGGCTTTTATTGGCAAGAACTTGGAACCATCCCTGTCGGTGATCTGGTCTGAACTGAGAGCAAGGGGGAGGAGCCACCGCCTTTATACCCGGACCAGGGGGAGGAGACTTGGGCGGAACCGACAGGGATGTGCCACATATACAGGTAATGAGAAATACTAACTACAGTGGTTAACCACCACAGATAACAGTGGTTTACTACATTCACCCCCTGTTTAAAAAAGAGTCCGTCGGGGGTGAGGGGGAGTGAACAATATTTACAATATTTACAGATTGAGTCTATCCGGAGGCCCGCTCTTCCGCTGCGATCACCGTAGTACCGGTTCCGACGTGGTTTCAGGTCGCGGTGTCGTTGCGGGCGCCGGAACGTAGCTGTCATCGTGTTTTCATCCGCCCCTCGGGTGTGTGGTGCCGACTCCTGGGGCTCAGGCGAGCTGTACCCGGGGGCGAGAGGAGTGAGTAGTGATTCTGACATGGTAGGGACAAAGTCGGGGGTTGGGGGTGAGGGGTTGGGGGCTACAGGGGTCCCTAAGTCACCTGCGGGCGCTAGGTCATGGATAGATACTGTGTCCTCCTGCCCGTCGGGGTACTGCACATAGGCATACTGGGGGTTGGCGTGGAGGAGTTGGACTCTCTCGACCAGGGGGTCAGACTTACAGGTCCTGGCATGCTTCCGAAGCAGGACAGGGCCCGGGTATGCCAGCCACGATGGTAGTGAAGTCCCCGAGGAAGACTTCCTGGGGAACACGAACATCCGTTCGTGGGGGGTGGCATTGGTTGCTGTGCAAAGGAGGGACCTAATGGAGTGTAGTGCCTCCGGTAGGACCTCTTGCCAGCGGGTGACTGGAAGGCCTTTAGACCGTAGCGCTAGTAAAACGGTCTTCCAGACAGTGGCGTTCTCTCTCTCCACCTGTCCGTTGTAACTGGTAGTCCTACTTGAGGCTATGCCTTTGGAGAGCAGGTACTGTAGCAGTTCTTCACCCATAAAGGAGGATCCCCGGTCGCTATGGATATAGCTGGGGTAACCAAACAGAGCGAAGAGGCCATGCAGGGCCCTAATAACTGTGGCCGAGGACATATCTGGGCAGGGAATTGCAAAGGGGAAACGTGAGTACTCGTCAATGACATTGAGGAAGTATATGTTGCGATCAGATGAGGTTACTTCTAGGGACACAGCCAGTTGCACTGTTTTCCTTAAGTCCAGCGCACCCTGTTCCAGCAGCCATTGCCGGATGCAAGTAGTCCCGATGCCCGTGACAAAGGCATCCCGGATTAAGTCATCTGTATATTGGGTGGCAGTCACAGACCTACAGTTACAGTCCCGGGCAAGCAGACGCAAGGCGCTCAGGAACTGGTCGACTGATTCACCTGGCTGCCGTCTGCGCATAGCGAGGAGGTGTCTCACGTAGACTTCATTAGGCCGTTTATTATACAGGCCTTTTAACAGTTCGATGGCGGCCATATAATTTTCCGTGTCTCGGATTGTAGCGTATACTACGTCGCTTACCCGACTGCGGAGCACCCGTAGTTTGTCAGCATCTGTACTGATGGCAGTGGAGGCTCCGAAGTAATCCTCGAAGCATTGCAGCCAGTGGTCAAACGTGTTAGAGGCTCCGACAGCTTGCGGGTCCAGATTCAGCCTTTCGGGTTTCAGTAGCTGCTCCATTCTTCAAAAAAAAACTTGCCAATAAAATTGATGCACTATCAATCGAGCCGAGGCTAGTTGAGAGCAAGACAAACAGGCTTTTATTGGCAAGAACTTGGAGCCATCCCTGTCGGTGATCTGGTCTGAACTGAGAGCAAGGGGGAGGAGCCACCGCCTTTATACCCGGACCAGGGGGAGGAGACTTGGGCAGAACCGACAGGGATGTGCCACATATACAGGTACTGAGAAATACTAACTACAGTGGTTAACCATCACAGATAACAGATAACAGTGGTTTAGCACACACCTACTTTGAATATTAAGACAAAATGAACAGACAGCCCGAAAAACAAAGGTGTGAAACCTAACTTCTGAAAATATGGGAGTTGGGTGAGATGTTAAAAATCGTAAACCCAACCACAACCTGGTGTGTTATATATTTAAGTGGTTGCATGATTATTTTAAGAGCAGGTCACATGACTTGATCATGAGGTGTTTCACAGGCTTTTGTCTTAGTTTCAGTTTCTGCTCTACAAGCAAAAGCTCCGATAATAAACCTTATTGTAGTTATTTTGAATCTACGTGTGCAAACCACATATTTTCTTTTTGTTAAAAGCCCCCAACCCCTAACATAGTTAGGACATTACAAAAATGAAAATTGGTGATGAGGAGGGATTTTGTTTCATTGAGAACATCGCAAAAAGATGCCAAGAGAAAAAAAAATTGTGGATCCTCACACTTTGAATATTAGAAGGCAGGGGAAAATCAACAACAGGATTAAAGATTAAGGTGCCAGCGAAGGAACGTCAAGTAAGATTTTTTTAAAAGGTGGAAGCTCTCTATATGGTTTTAAGAGGTTTTTTTTCCAATCAGAGAACAATGAGATTCCAGGCAGTATCTGGCGTATTTAAAAAGAAGGAATCCATCAAAAATACATAATGTCAAAGGTCTCCAGGTTAAAGAGGGGAGTATTGGGGGCAGTTAACAAATACATACTGAGCAGTCTTGAGTCACTATTTTTAAAATTTATTAGTGTCACAAGTAGGCTTACATTAACACTGTAATGAAGTTACTGTGAAAGTCACTAGTGCCTGCACGAGAAATGACAGGTCCATTAGGATCCATGGACCCTTTCAATAAAGAAAATTAATCATGGAATTCCTGTGCACAGCAGTTCCAGTACTTAGTCCAAACCAATAAAATTGCTCACGAGTTGCTCATACCAGCTTTTCTCAGGACGATAGGAAGTAAAATATTCAATTTGTTCTGGAGTTTGGTTCATCCAGCAAAGCCAGGAAGCAAAATTTCCAATGACTTGACAAAGATCCTTGAAGAGCATTACTCTCCAAAGCCACTGATCATCACAGAACCAAAGACATTAAATGGAAAACAAAAGCATTGCTCATTTTGTGACAATCTTAAAATGGCTGGCACAATATTGTGAGTTTGGTGAGTCATTGGAAGATACTCCTCAAGATTGTCTAGTTTGTGTCTCCAAAATGAGGCTATCCAAAGAGGATTGCTGACAGAACATGCTTTGACTTTAAAGACAGCAGCAGAAATTGCAGTCGAAGGAACTGGCTGCTGAAGTGATCTCACAATTTGGTGCAGGAATGAACATCCACACAAGTTGGGAATTGCCCATAAGAAGTCAAAACAGCAACAAGCATGTCACGGATTTCCCAAAATGAGCAATTTCAGTGAGTGAATGCTGCAGCAAGGATAGTCAATGCAAGAATTGTGGCAAATGGGTCACATTGCAAAAGCTTATTGGGCTACACCATCTTCCCTTGAGAAAACATTTCAGAAGAATCTGGGTACCTTCAAGAAGAACAAGATGCATTTTACAAAAATAATTTATAACATGGAAGAATTATGATTGAAGAAAAGAATATCCAGAAATAGGATGAAGAGCTCCAACTGAATGCATTATCCATACAGAGTGAATCACATAGATTCTGGATAATTCCAAAGTTAAGTGGGCAACCTATTAGGATGGGGATTTATACTGTACTGCTGTATCTTTAATTCTGGAGACTACTTACCAACAAAAGTTGAACCATCTTCTTTTAAAACCAGCAGTTGTGATTTTAAGGATATATAAAGAAGAGATGATGCCATTAAAATGTTACATCGTGGTCAACATAGAGTTGAGTGGGCAAGTGGAGTTGCCTCTCCATGTGGTCGTGGTAATTTTCCAGGTCTATTTGGGAGATCATGGTTGGAGAAGATAAACTTAACTGGAGTACCGTCAACAGACTGGTCGATGTCCAACCAAACCTATAGCACCTTCTGGATAAATTCAAGAGTTTATTCGAAGAGACAATGGCTCAATGAAGGGAGTTCAGGTGAAACTCAAGATAAAGCCTAATAGTCATCCAGAAAGTCTCAAAGCAGGAGCAGTACCATATGCGATTTGTCTCAAGGTCAAAAAAGAATTAATATGACTTGTTAACATTGGTGTGTTAGAGCTGGTTACAATGAGTGACTGGGCTACTCCCATCATGGGGTGGCACAGTGATTAGCACTGCTGCCTCACAGTGCCAGGGGCCCAGGTTCAATTCCCGGTTTGGATTACTGTCTGTGTGGAGTTTGCACATTCTCCCCGTGTCTGCATGGGTTTCCTCCGGGTGCTCCTGTTTCCTCCTACTGTCCAAAGATGTGCAGGTTAGGTGAATTGGCCATGCCAAATTCTCCCTCAGTGTATCCGAACAGGCGCCGGAGTGTGGCAACTAAGGGATTTTCACAGTAAGTTCATTGCAGTGTGAATGTAAGCCTAGTTGGAACTAATAAATAAGTAAACTAAACTCATACCTATCATGAAACAAGATGGTTCAGACCATATTTGTGGTGGTTTTAAAACAACCAAAAATCCAGTGTATGCTGATCAATATCTGCTTCCGTTAATTGAAAATTTGTTCGCTGGGTTATCAGGTGGGTAGAAATTCAGCAAGATTGATCTTTCACAAGCATATTTACAGATTAATGTAGTCGCTGAATCTCAAACATTGCTTACCATATTTATGTTACTCATAAAGGTCTTTTTCATTACAAAATGTTGCCTTTTGGAATAACATCCGCACCACCCCAATTCCAAAGATCGATGGATTAGATTCTAATTGGCATGTCTGGTGTACAAGTTACCTGGATGGTATTCTAATTACAAGGTCCATTGAATAAGAGCACTTAAATAATTTAGAAGCAACATTGGAATGTCTTCAAGCACATGGTCTGCGTATCAAGATAGAAAAGTGTGACATTTTTCAGACGTCAGTCCAGTACCTGGGTCATGTTATTGATGGTAAAGGCCTAAAGTACCTAAAAAGGACACGACTTTAGAAGCACCACATTTTACGAATGTGACACAATTGAGGTCGTTTCAAGGATTAGTCAATTATTATGCAAATTTGTTCCTAACTTAGCTACATTACTGAAGCCACTGCATAATTTACTATGTATGAAACAGTCATGGGACTGGTCAACAGAATGTGAAGAAGCACGCAAGGATGTCAAAGATGTTTTGCAGAAATCCAAAGCATAGGTTCAGTTTAATCTGAAACTACCATTGCTGCTTGCTTGTGATGCTTCACCTTATGAAGTATGGCCGTATTTTCACATATTATGCCTTCAGGAGAAGAAAAACCAATAGCTTTTGCTTTGCGTACTCTGACTAGTGTTGAATCTAACTATATTCAGCTAGAAAAAGAAACATTGAGTATAATTTTTGGCGTACAAAGATTTCGTCATTATTTATATGGTCGACATTTTACATTATTGACTGATCATTGATCCTTAACTACTATTTTTGAGATGCATAAAACATACCTTCATTAGCTGCTAGTCAATTGCAAAGATGGTCATTGATCTTATCTGCACAGTCCAACAATACAAAGTATTATCAGAGTGCCATGCTAATACTGGTGCATTATTACACTTAACTTTACCTATTGAGCAGATGGCACCAACTAGTTTTGCTAATATTCTTTATTTTTTGCCAGTAGATCATTTGCCTTGATAGCTTCTCAAGTTCTGAGGCATATCAGAAATGATACATAGAAACATATGTAGAAAATAGAAGCAAGAGTAGGCCATTTGGCCTTTCAAGCCTGCTCTGCCATTCATTTTAATCATGGCTGATCATTAAATTCAATATGCTGATCCCGCCATCCCCCCATATCCCTTGATCCCTTTAGCCCAAAGAGCTATATCTAATTCTTTCTTGAAATCACACAATGTTTTCACCTCGACTACTTTCTGTGGTAATGAATTCCACAGATTTACCACTCTCTGGGTAAAGACATTTCTCATCACCTCAGTTTTAAGAGGTTTAACACTTATCCACAAACTATGACCCCTAGTTGTGGACTCCATTACCATAGGGACCATTCTTTCTGAATCTACCCTGTCTAACCCTGTTAGAGTTTTATAAGTTGCTATGAGATCTCCTCACTCTCTTCTAAATTCCAATGAATATAATCCTAACTGATTTAGTCTCTCCTCATATGACAGACCTGCCATCCCAGGAATCAGCCTGGTAAACCTTCGCTGTACTCTTTCTATAGCAAGAACATCCTTCTTCAGATAAGGTCACCAAAACTGCATATAATACTCCAGGTGTGGCCTCAGTCATGCCCTATACAATTGCAGTAAAACATCCCTATTCCTATACTCAAATCCTCTCACTATGAAGGCCAACATACCATTTGCCTTCTTTACTGCCTGCTGTACCTGTGGACTTACTTTCAGTGACTGATGCACGAGGACACCAAGGTCTCGCTGAGTATCCACCTCCCTCAATTTACACCCATTCAAATAATAATCTGCCTTCCTATTTTTGCTACCAAATTGAATAACCTCACATTTATCCACATTAAATTGATCTGCCATGCATGTGTCCACTTACTCAGCCTGTCCAAATCATACTGAAGCATTTCTGCATTTCACACAGCTCACCCTCCCACCCAACTTTGTTTCATCTGCAAATTTGAAAATAATCCATTTAGTTCTCTCATCCAAATCATTAATAGATAATGTGAACATTATCCCTGTGGTACCTAGCTAGTCACTGCCCACTAACTGGAAAAAGTCCCATTTATTCCAGCTGTTTGCTTCTTGTCTGCTATCCAGCTTTCTATCCATCTCAAGACACCACCCGAAATCCCATGCACTTTAATTTTACATAATAACCTGCTGTGGAAGACCTTGTCGAAAGCCTTCTGAAAGTCTAACTAAACCACACCTACAGGTTCTACCTGGTTAACTCTACAAGTTACATCCTTGAAAGAATTCCAGCAGATTTGTCAAGCATGATTTTCCTTTCTTAAATCCATGCTGACTTTGTCTGATTATACCACTGCTTTCCAAATGTTGTGCTATGAAATCCTTGATAATGGACTCTAGCGACTTTCCTACTAGCAACATTAGGCTCACTGGTCTATAGTCCTCTGTTTTCTCTCCACCTTTTTTGAATAGTGGGCTTACATTAGCTATCCTCCAATTTGTAGGAACCATTCCAAAGACCAAAAAACTTTGGAAAATGACCACCAATGAATCTACTATTTTAAGGGCCACTTCCTTAAGTACTCAGTTAATGGTGGGGCGTTGGGGAGAATTACAGGACAAAGAGATCTAGGGGTACAGGTTCATAGCTCCTTGAAAGTGGAGTCACAAGTGGACAGAATGGTGAAGAAGGCATTCGGCATGCTTGGTTGGAACATTGAATACAGGAGTTGGGACGTCTTGTTGAAGTTGTACAAGACATTGGTAAGGCCACAATTGGAATACTGTGTATAGTTTTGGTCACCCTATCATCAAAAGGATATTATTAAACTAGAAAGAGTGCAGAAAAGATTTACTGGGACTTGATGGTTTGAGTTATAAGGAGAGGCTGGATAGACTGGGACTTTTTTCTCTGGAGCGTAAGAGACTTAGGGGCGAACTTATAGAGGTCTATAAAATAATGAGGGGCATGGCTCAGCTATTTATCTTTTCCCAGAGGTAGGGGAGTCTAAAACTGGAGGGCATAGGTTTAAGGTGAGAGGGGAGAGATACAAAAGGGTCCAGAGGGGCAATTTTTTCACACAGAGGGTGGTGAATGTCAGGAACAAGCTGCCAGAGACAGTAGTAGAGGCGGGTACAATTTTGTCTATTAAAAAGCATTCAGACAGCATTCAAACTGTCTGTTTGTTGTCGGCATGGATTTTCTCCAGGTGCTCTGGTTTCCTGTTACAGTCCAAAAATGTGCAGGTTAGGTGGGACATCATAGTGTCCATAGATGTTGTTGATTAGATGGATTAGCCATGGTAGTTGCACAGGATTACGGCAATAAATTGGAGGGGGTGTGCCTGGGTGGAGATGCTCTTTCAGAGAGTCTGTGCTGACTCAATGGACTGGATGGCCTCTTTCTGCACTGTAGCGATTCTATGACTTTCTTATTGACTTTGCATCATGATTAATGACGCATTGTACTGGGTCTGGAGCATTATTGATCATATGTATAACATCATAATAATTTGTTGTCATGACCACAGAAGTTAAGGGGGAGAGCTGTTATGTATTTAAGTGTTTGCATGATTGCTTTAAGTGTAAGTCATATGACTAGATCATGAGGTCATTGGATGTTTCACAGGCTTCTGTCCTAGTTTTAGGTTCCACTTTGTACAGGCAAACACTCCTGCAATAAACTTTGTTGTTAGTTTGAATCTACATGTGCAAACCACACCTTTTCTTTTTGTTTAAAATCCACAACCCCAAACAGTTAGAACATTACAGCATGCATGCTGCAGAGCCAGAATTTCCACAGCACATGGATTTTACTGATTGCAATGAACTGCACAATGAATTGAATGGAGAGGGCCAGGGTTGGAGCCAGGGGTTGGTGTTGCACCAACATCAGCCATATGCAAGCAACCCGATGACTGCCAACCCAGAATTAAGAGCCAGAGCTCCCGGTAGAATAAAGATCACACACTCCACCTGGTTCAGAGCTGGTATGTGATCAAAGTCTCACTCCAGGTTGCATGTACAAACGTGTCAATGCATACATTGTGAAATAAAATCAGCTTGTAAATCATTAATGACATTTAATTTCACCCTACAAAGCAGCCTGTGAGAATGTGATCAAAAGATCAATAAAGTTTTATGTAACTTTGAAATGTAAACCTGAGGTCACAAGTTTACACTTGCATTATTATACATTTATCATTGCTATCAAACTGATGTCTCAAGGGTAAAAAGGATCAGAGGAAGCACTTTGGAGGTGTTTACTCAAATTATTGTGAACTACTTCTGCCAATATACAAAAAAGTTAAATGGCAGTAGTGGGTATGTTGTTGTAAGGTATTCTGAGAGACAGGAACTACAGGCATTTAGAGACGCAAGTACTGATTAGGGGGACAGTCAGCATGGCTTTGTGAGTGGAAAATCATGTCTCACAAATTTGATTGAGTTTTTTGAAGGGGTAACCAAGAAGGTAGATGAGGGCATGCAGCTGATGTTGTCTATATGGACTTTAGCAAGGCCTTTGACAAGTTACTGCATGGTAGGTTATTGCATAAGGTTAAATCTCACGGGATCTCGGGGGAGGTAGCCAAATGGATACAAAATTGGCTTGATGACAGAAGACAGAGGGTGGTTGTAGAGGGTAGTCTTTCAAACCGGAGGCCTGTGACCAGCAGTGTGCCTCAGGGATCGGTGCGTCTTAGGGATCAGTGCTGGGTCCACTGTTATTTGTAATTTATATTAATGATTTGGATGAGAATTTAGGAGGCATGGTTAGTAAGTTTGCAGATGATACCAAGATTGGTGGCATAGTGGACAGTGAAGAAGGTAATCTAGGGTTGCAATGGGATCTTGATCATTTGGGCCAGTGTGCTGACGAATGGCAGGTGGAGTTTAATTTAGATAAATGCGAGGTGATGCATTTTGGCAGATCGAATCAGGGCAGGATTTATTCAGTTAATGGTAGGACGTTGGGGAGAGTTTTAGAACAAAGAGATCTAGGGGTACAGGTTCATAGCTCCTTGAAAGTGGAGTCACAGGTGGACAGAGTGGTGAAGAAGGCATTCGACATGCTTGGTTTCATTGGTTAGAACATTGGTCAGAGCATGCTCCTGCCCCACTGAACTTATTTCCTCTTACCTTGACTCCATCCTCACTCCCCTGGTCCATTCCTCCCCACCTACATCCAGGATTCCTCTGATGCCCTGCGTCATATTGACAGCTTCCAGTTTGCAGGCCCTAACCACCTCCTATTCACCATGGATGTGCAATCTCTCTACACCTCCATCCCACACCACAACGGCCTGAGAGCTCTTTGCTTCTTTCTTGAAAACCTGAACAATTCCCATCCACACCATTCTCCTCCGCCTGGCTGAACTCGTTCTATCTCTCAACAACTTCTCCTTTAACTCATCCCACTTTCTCCAAATCAAAGGAGTAGCAATAGGTACCCACATGGGTCTGAGCTACACTTGTCTTTTTATGGGGTATGTGGAACATTCCTTGTTCCAAGCCTACCCAGGTCCCTTCCCACAACTCCCTTACCGGTATATCGATGAGTATTTTGGTGCTACTTCATGCTCTCATCCAGACCTCGAAAAATTCATCAACTTCACTTCCAGTTTCCACCCTCCATCGTCATCACCTGGTCCATCTCAGACACTTCCCTTCCCTTCCTTGACCTTTCTGCCTCCATTTCCGGCAATAGACTATCTACTAATATCCATTACAAGCCCACTGACTCCCACAACTCTCTGGACTACAGCTCTTCACACCCTAGATCCTGTAAGGACTCCATCCCTTACTCTCAGCTCCTTCGCCTCCGTCACATTTGTTCCGATGATGCCACCTTCCAAAGTTGGGCTTCTAAGATGTGCTCCTTTTTCCTCAACCAGGGATTCCATCTACAGATGTCGACAGGGCCCTCAACAGCATGCGGTCCGTCTCCTGCACCACAACCCTCATCCCCTTCCCTCCCTCCCAGAACAAGGATAGAGTCCCCCTTGTTCTCACATTTTACCCCACCAGCCTCCGCATGCAAAGCATAATCCTCCACCATTTTCGCCAACTCCAGCATGATGCCACCACCAATCATATCTTCCCTTCACTCCCTCTGTTAGCATTCCACAGAGACAGTTCCCTCCGAGATAACCGAGTCCACTCCTCCACTATACCAAACACCTCTCCCGTCACTCATGGTACCTTCCCATGTAATCACAGAAGGTGTAACACCTGTCCCTTTACCTCTTCCATGCTCACCATCCAAGGTCCAAAACATTTATTCCAAGTTAAGCAGTGTTTCACTTACACCTCTTTCAATTTGGTGTATTGCATTCGCTGCTCCCAATGTGGTCTCCTCTATATCGGAGAGACCAAGCGTCGACTGGGTGATCGCTTTGCTGAGCACCTTCAGTCTGTGCGCAATCGGGACCCTGACCTTCTGGTTGCTTGCCATTTTAACACACGATCCTCCTCCCATGCCCACATGTCTGTCCTTGGCTTGCTGCAATGTTCCAGTGAAGCTCAACGCAAACTGGAGGAACAGCATCTCATCTTCCAGCTAGGCACTTTACAGCCTTCTGGTCTCAACATCAAATTCAACAACTTAAGATGATTTGCTCTACCCCACCTCGACCCCGTTGTTTTCATTCTATTTTACTTAATTTTTTACTATTCTCTACCTTTTATTTCTTTATTGTCTTTCTTCATTTTTCTTCCCACTCTTTTCCCCTACTTTATGCCCCTTCCCTTACCTTCCATCCCCCCCCCCCGCCCCTTTGCTTCTCCTTTTCTAAATCTTACTTCTGTACCATCCTCTCGCCCCCCCCCCCGCCCCCGCCCCCGCCCCCCCGACATCTTCATTTCAGCTTCTCTGCCGTTTGGCCATTCACACCCTTTATTCTCTCTGTAGACAACTATTAACTGGTTTCCCTGGTTTCTGTGGCTATGACTCATCTTTCATTCCCTCACCCTGCAGTATAAATATCTCCCACTTTCTATGCCTTTTAGCTTTGACAAAGGGTCGTCTAGATTCAAAATGTCAGTTCTTTTCTCTCCTTACAGATGCTGCCAGACCTGCAGAGATTTTCCAGCGTTTTCTCTTTTGGATTCAGATTCCAGCATCCGCAATAATTTGCTTTTAATCCATTGAATGCAGATGTAGGGACATCTTGTTGAAGTTGTACATGATATTGGTAAGGCCAAACTTGGAACACTGTGTACAGTTCTGGTCACGCTATTATAGAAAGGGTATTATTAAACTAGAAAGAATGCAGAAAAGATTTACTACAATGCTACCGGGACTTGATGGTTTGAGTTATAATGAGAGGCTGGATAGACTGAGACTTTTTTCTCTGGAGCGTAGGAGGCTTAGGGGTGATCTTATAGAGGTCTATAAAATAATGATGGGCATGGATCAACTAGATAGTCCCAAAGGTAGGGGAATCTAAAACCAGAGGGCATAGGTTTAAGGTGAGAGGGGAGAGATACAAAAGGGTTCAGAGGGGCATTTTTTTCACACAGAGGATGGTGAGTATCTAGAACAAGCTGCCAGAGATAGTAGTAGAGGTGGGTACAATTTTGTCTTTTAAAAAGCGTTTAGACAGTTATATTGGTAAGATGGCTATAGAGAGATATGGGCCAAACAAGGGCAATCAGGGCTAGCTTAGTGGTTAAAAAAGGGGCAGCATGGACAAGTTGGGCTGAAGGGCCTCTTTTCCATGCTGTAAACCTCTATAACTCTATGGCATTAGTTATCAGTTATTTCAAAAATAATATTTTTGATATTCAAAAATAAAATACTTTAAAACTACAAGGGACAGAAGTCTACTTCAACTTGCACATAAATACTCTGACTTAGTATTCTATATTTGTTGCACACAGTGCACAAATATGACCCTAAGCTCCTGGCCATCTGCCACTTCAATTTTCCACTCACTCCTTTTCTGACCTCTCCTCAAAACTATCTGAATGAGGCTCAATGCGTGTTTAAGTAACAGCGACCCATGTTTCTATAAGGCATCTTGCAGAACATTGGCTTTAATATTAACATTAATAATTTAGAACTTAACTACAGGCCCTGCTTTAGCTCTGGCAGCAGGCAGTGGCAAGATAGGATGCATTGTCTGATTTTGAGCTGAGGGCTAGTATTGCAACTATCATTTGGGGGGGGGGGGGAGCGGGGGCAGTGGGGGTGGTAAGCTGCCTGGATGCTTTGTACCATGAGGCAATCACACCCCTTAGGATAGGGTTTTCTTATTTGGAACGTGGACAGGGACAGGAGGGTGAAGCAGGTAAGGGGAGCCAGAGGGCAGTAGTGCAGGAATGTCAGCCTCTGCAATTGTCCAACAGGTTTGAAGTTCTTTCAGCTTGTTTGGGTGAGTCGCAGGGTGGATGAACTGATTGACTCTGGCACTGTGATACAGCAAGCTATTCAAGTGGTTGGGAACACATAAGAATGCAGTGGTTGTAGAGGACAAAATAGTGAGGGAAATTGACACCATTCTCTGCAACAAAGAGCTGGAGTCCAGATGGCTGTGTTGCCTGCCTGGTCATGATGTGGAGATGCCGGCGTTGGACTGGGGTAAACACAGTAACAGTCTGATGATGCAGCTGTATAGAACGCTGGTTAGGCCACATTTGGAGTACTGCGTCCAGTTCTGGTCGCCGCACTACCAGAAGGACGTGGAGGCATTGGAGAGAGTGCAGAGAAGGTTTACCAGGATGTTGCCTGGTATGGAGGGTCTTAGCTATGAGGAGAGATTGGGTAGACTGGGGTTGTTCTCCTTGGAAAGACGGAGAATGAGGGGAGATCTAGTAGAGGTATACAAGATTATGAAGGGTATAGATAGGGTGAACAGTGGGAAGCTTTTTCCCAGGTCAGAGGTGACGATCACGAGGGGTCACGGGCTCAAGCTGAGAGGGGCGAAGTATAACTCAGACATCAGAGGGACGTTTTTTACACAGAGGGTGGTGGGGGCCTGGAATGCGCTGCCAAGTAGGGTGGTGGAGGCAGGCACGCTGACATCGTTTAAGACTTACCTGGATAGTCACATGAGCAGCCTGGGAATGGAGGGATACAAACGATTGGTCTAGTTGGACCAAGGAGCGGCACAGGCTTGGAGGGCCGAAGGGCCCGTTTCCTGTGCTGTACTGTTCTTTGTTCTTTTAACAACACCAGGTTAAAGTCCAACAGGTTTATTTGGTAGCAAATACAATAAACCTGTTGGACTTTAACCTGGTGTTGTTAAAACTGTTACTGTGTTTGCCTGCCTGGTACCAGGGCTCAGGGCTGAAGAGGAACTTGTAATGGGAGGTGGAGGATCCAATTGTCGTGGTCCACACAGGTACCAACACCATAGGCAGGACAAAGAAAGAGGTTCTGATTAGTCAGTATGAGGACCTAGGCACCAAATTAAGAAGCAGAACCGCAAAGGTTTGTTGGATTACCTGAACTAGGTGTAAATTGGCATCGGACAAATCAGATTAGAGAGATGAATGCGTGGATCAAAGACTGATATGAGAGAAATGAATTCCGATGTGTAGGGCATTGGCACCAGTACTGGCGAAAGTGGGATCACTGTTGGGACCGGTGTTCTTGTGAATCGCATAAATAGGGGAGTAAAGAGGGTTTTAAACTAAATAGCGGGGCAAGTAATCCAATTTGAGAAGATGCGGTAAATCAAAGAGCAGAGACAAGGCAATGAAAAAAGTATTACAGGAAACGAAAAACACTGACAGGAAAGGATAGAGAGTACAAATCTAGCAGTAAATCAACAGATGAGACATGGTTATAAAAATAAAAGGATAAAACTAAAAGCTCTGTATCTGAATGCATGTATCATTTGAAATAAAACAGATGAACTGAGAGCACACATAAAAATAACTAAGTATGATTTGATAGTCATTACAGAGACATGGCTGCAGGAGGATATGGATTGGAACCTGAATATTGAAGGGCATTTGGGAAGGACATGCAGCTGGAAAAGGTGGATTGGTGTCTCTGTTAGTTAATGATGGTTTTAGCACAGTACAGAGGATACCGTGTAGGGCGACACGGTAGCACAGTGGTTAGCACTGCTGCTTCACAGCTCCAGGGACCTGGGTTCGATTCCCGGCTTGGGTCACTGTCTGTGTGGAGTTTGCACATTCTCCTCGTGTCTGCGTGGGTTTCCTCCAGGTGCTCCGGTTTCCTCCCACAGTCCAAAGATGTGCGGGTTAGGTTGATTGGCCATGCTAAAAATTGCCCCGTCCTGAGATGCGTAGGTTAGAGGGATTAGCGGATAAATATGTAGGGATATGGGGCTGGGGCCTGGATGGGATTGTGGTCAGTGCAGATGCGATGGGTCAAATGGCCTCTTTCTGCACTGTAGGGTTTCTATGATTACCTAAGTTTAGGAAACCAGGATGTGGAAATGGTTTGGGTAGAGGGAGAAATAGTAAAGGCAAGAAGTCACTTGAAGGAGTTCATAGAAACCATCATAGAAATCCTACAGTGCAGAAGGAGGCCATTCGGCTCATCAGGTCTGCATTGACAACAAGTCCTATCCTCACAACCCACTATTCCCTCTGTCCTCGACATCCAGGGACACTATGGGCAATTTACCATGGCTAATCAACCTAACCCGCACATCTTTGCTTTGTGGGAGGAAACCGGAGCACCCGGAAGAAACCCACACATACACGGGGAGAATGTGCAAACTCCACACAGTGGCCCAAGCCGGGAATCGAACCCAGGTCCCTGGAGCTGTGAGGCAACAGGGCTAACCACCGTGCCGAGTTGAGAACAAACCTCCTACTAATAACCATATCGCAGGGTGGAACATAAAGGAAGAAACAATTGGAGCTTGTCAGAAAGGTTTGGCTATAATCACGGGCAATTTTAATTTACATAAAAACTGGAAAAGCCAGATCATGGAATCCCTACAGTGCAGGAGGAGGCTATTCAGCCCATTGAATCTATACTGACTCGGAGTGTCTTACCCAGGCCCTCTCACCCACCCTATCCCCGAAACCCCACATGTTTACCATGGCTAATCTAATTTACACATCTTGGGCCACTGAAGGGCAATTTACCATGGGCAATTCACCTAACCTGCACATTTTTGGACTGTGGGAGGAAATCGGAGCACTCAAAGAAAACCCTTGCAGACACGGGGAGAATGTGCAAACTCCACACAAGACTGGAATTGAACCAGGTTCCTCGGCGCAGTGAGGCAGCAGTGCTAACTACTATTCCACCCAAGGTACCCAAGATGAGGAGTTTGTTGAATGTTTCCAGGATAGTTTCTTTGAACAGCATATTCTAGAACCACTGATGGGAGTAATTAATAATCACATAGCGAAGGCGCCCCTTGGTAACTGATCATTATGTGATTAAATTTTACATTCAGTTTGAGGGAGAGAGTAGGAGGTCTGAGACTATATATTTAACTTTAAATAAAGGTAATTATGAGGGCATGAAGGCTAAGTTGGCTAAAGTGAATTGAGAAAAATAGGTTCAGGGAGAGGTCAATAGAGATGCAGTGGCAAACATTTAAGAGGACATTTCAGAATGCACAGAACAGGTACATTCCAACATTCAGGGTCACTGAATGTTTTTAAGGCAGAGGTAGATTGTTACGCAAGAGAATCAAAGGTCATTGGGGATAGATGGGAATATGGAATTTGAAACACAAACAAATCAGCCATGATTTTATTGAATGATGGAGCAGGCTCAAGGGGCCGAATGGCCCACTTCTGCTCCTATTTTGCATGTTAGGATTGGAGATAGGTGCAGGTTAATTTTGATCAATTAACCCTTTGTTATTTCATCACTTCAGCCTTCTATATAATTACCTTTTGTTCTTTCCTCTCCACCAACCCTTTCCCCCATTTTCCCTGTCTCGGTACTTAAAAATAATTACATCTCCAACATTTTCTGGTTCTGATGAAAGTCACCAACCTGAAATCTTAACTGCTTCTCTCCTGCACATGCTACCTGGCCTGCAGAGTTTTTACAGCATTTTTTGTTTCATTTCAGATAAGTATTTTGCTTTTGAGATTAGAGGAAGCAGCTGCAGTGAATTACTAACGTGGCACATGAAGTGAATTCTATTGCTACAAAATTTGAGACCACTAGTTTTGGTCAAATGAGTGATGTTTGTGAACTATAAAAAATGGTACAAAAACAGAAAATGCTGGAAAATCTCAGCAGGTCTGACAGCATCTGTGGAGAGAGAACGGAGCCAAAGTTGAGTCTGGATGACCCTTCATCAGAGCAACAAAAATGGTAATTGTGTGAAACACTCTCCCATAAAAAGCAGTAGATGTGACATTAGTTAATGTTAAATTGAAGATCAATAAAGGTTTGCTACACAAAGCTATAGCAGGATATAGAACCAAGGCAGGTGGTTAAGAGTTAACATACATTATCTCACTGAATGGCAGATCAGGCTTGAGATATGTATCCTCCTCCTATGTATTCCTCTGTGATCCAGCCTTTGAGCCAAGCCATGACTACAGTATGAAACAATATTTTGTCAAGGCAATGCAAAGGAAGACTCTTGAAGAGGTGAACACCATCTCGATTTCTGAAAACAATGGGAGGAATTCTCCCAACCAGCCCATGGCGGGCAAGCATGGTAAATCTGGCGAGAGCCAAAAAGTTCGAAACACGCCAGCATAAAATCATGTTGCAATTCTCCCAATGGCAGATGCCATTTGAATTAATTTGCACCTCATGAATGCTCATTAAAACAGCTGTCTGCTGGCAACCCGTCAGACCTTTCAATCCTGCATCACGTCAGCAGGAAATCACATCGGCATCAAACCCGATTGCAAATGGGTGTGTGCACAAGGGGGTCCTCAGTTCCCCAGAGACTTTGAGATAAGTGCAACAACTTTCTGCCATAGTGCTGCACTGCTCCTACATGCTGTTCATCATACTGCCAGACCTGTTCCTGCCTCCATCACCATGCCATGGTCTTGATGGACAGCCCCATGCTGCTGGACAAGTGAACTCTCCTTGTCATCGAATCAGATCAGTATTGTGCCTGAGGTTGGGGATTACAGGGGTCTTCTTGCCCTTGGTGCCACACGGCAGTGTTCATCAGGACAGGACTGTGCTGTGGGACTCATGCTGCCATCACAACAAAGGTCCAAAGTTCAACTGGGGATGGAGTGAGAGGTGAGGCTGGGTGAGGAGTGGTGTGGCCTAGTAAGGACAAGGGGGCAATGTGGAAGGAGGGCTGTGCAAGGGGGGAGGGTGGAAGGGAACACAGAGGGACAAGAGGTGCATCAATAAGATGAATAATGGAAGGTAGACAGGAGGAAGGAAAGCTGGACTCCAACAAGGCTGCCACAAAAGATCACAAACAAGAGGGTCAACATCATTTACTGGAAGGGGATGCACAAACACTCCAGATAGAAATACAGAAAATAGGAGCAGGAGACCATTCTGCCCTTTGAGCCTACTCATGGCTGATCATCCAACTCATTAAGCTGTTCCAGCTTTCCCCCCTCTTATCCTTTAAAGCCAAGAGCTACATTTAACTCCTTCTTGAAAACATACAATGTTTTGGCCTCAGCTACTTTCTGTGGTAGAGAATTCCACAGGCACTACTTTTTAGATGAAGAAATTTCTCATCTCAGTCCTAAACAGGACAGGATTGTGCTGTGGGACTCATGCTGCCATCACAACAAAGGTCCAAAGTTCAACTGGGGATGGAGTGAGAGGTGAGGCTGGGTGAGGAGTGGTGTGGCCTAGTAAGGACAAGGGGGCAATGTGGAAGGAGGGCTGTGCAAGGGGGGAGGGTGAAAGGGAACACAGAGGGACAAGAGGTGCATCAATAAGATGAATAGTGGAAGGTAGACATCTGCTTTGTATCCTCAGACTATGACCCCTAGTTCTGGCCTCCCCCGCCATCGGGAACATCCTTAGAATTTTATAAGTATCTATGAGATCCCTCCTCATTTTTCTAAACTCCAGCAAATATAATCCTGACTCAATCTCTCCTCATATGTCAGTCCTGCCATCCCAGGAATCAGTCTGGTAAACATTTCCTGTACTCTCTCTATAGCAAGGGCATTTTCCCCCACATAAGGAGACCAAAACTGCACACAATATTCCAGATGTGGTCTCACCAAGGCCTTGTATAACTGCAGGAAGACATTAACTGTATTGTCTCACTATGAAGGCCAACATACCATTTGCCTTCTTTACCGCCTACTGCACCTGCACATTTACTTTCACTGACTGGTATACAAGGACACCCAGGTCTCGTTGTACTTTCTCCTTGGTGGGTAGAGGTCCAACTGGGGCTTGGGTGCCTTGTAGGTGATGGGTTCATGGGGAAAGTGGTTGAATCAAGGAACAGACTTCCTCTCGAAGCTGCTCGCCTTTTTGCTCTAGGTTGTTGACATCCTGCATAGTCTGGTGAGGACAGGTGGACTGGAGAGTGTGACATCAGCTGAGGGCAGGCAGATAAATCAGCTTGCCAGGAGAGTCGGAAGGGAACTTGCTTGTGCATAATTAACAAGCTTTCTGGCATAGGATCCCGCTATTTTGGTTGGAGGAACAGGTGCCACCGGAACCACCCATTGACACATTTACTCTCAAAATGGAGAGTTCCACCCAATATCCCTTGGACATAATTAATCTGCTGAAAGATGCCAGTCAATCTGCAAACAATCTGGCATTACTTCAAGATAGCAGTGCTTTTTTAATGATGGTATGAACTACTGATGAAAGTTTGTCATGAATGCTTATGAATATAGCTGCAGATGGACTGTCAGAGGACAATTTCTCTACTCCATGTTACCTTGGTGAGCACATGGAAAAAGTGACTTTGCAGCGATGCTGGATATAATGAGAGTTCAAAAGGGTTGGAAGAGAAACTAAGAACAGGTACAAGATCTGGGCAGTGAAGAGATTTTGGTCACACTGGCCAATGGTTGGTTTGCTGTTCTTGTATTGCAATATACACCCACATATAGAACCAGATTTGGAGACCGTTAGATTGATATAGTCTGTCATCAAAACTACCAGAGGGAAACAATTCAAATTCGGATTCCACAGTCCTTTTGGTGAAACTTGTATAACTGCTTCACAGTTTTAATGCAGAATCATTGTTTATTTATTAGTCACAAGTAGGCTCACATTGCAATGAAGTTACTGTGTAAATCCCCTTGCATTGCATACAGTCTTGCTTGGTTTCTTGCACTGTGCACCGCTATGTCTTATACTGTTAAAATACTGTTTATCATGTATAGTGGACAAATTTGGTTTGCACAAACGTGCCTGGTATAAAAGATGAGCACTGTAAAAAGCATAGGATTATTTCATCTAGTCTTTGTAAACCTGGAAACTGCATCTGCAATGAAGATTTCAGAAATTTAGGTTGTACAGTTTTACGGGCAGATAAATCTGTCAATTAAATGTGCAAGTTTCCCTGAGATGAGGTGAGCTCAGGTTCATGACAGAGAGTTCAGATACAGTTGCATGTACTGAAAACAAACTTGCCCAGGAGAAAAGCAGCTCACAGGAATGGAGGATAACATTTGGAGGATAAGACTGGTTTAAATTACCTCAAATAATCAGCATAAATCACAAACCATTTTATGAAATATTATTTGACAATCTGAATTGTTCCTAAAAGATGATTCATTTCCTTCTTTAAAAAAAACAGGATGTGCAATTATGGATTCCAAAATGTCAATTTCCTTGTTTTATCTTATACCACAATTATTTCACTTGGTCACAATATTTACATTGGTTACTAAGCAACAGTCTCTGTTTAACCTTTGCATTTTACTGATCTACTTTTTCCAAAAACATTACCATTATACTGCTAAAGTTAACATTTCATACTGTGGTCACTTGCTCAGTCAGGTTTTACCATTTGCAAGCAAGGTGAATGCCAATGCCAATCCAGTCAAAAGGAAAATTAAAACAGTGAAACTTTTGTTGGTGGGAGGGAAAGAAATAATTAAACATTTATTTTCTTCTTCAGGAAATGCAACATACTGATCCCACCAGTTCAGAAAGACTTTTTCTATATCCATGATGCAGTTGTACAGGTGGAAAATAAGCTACAGGCACCCAACAAAATCAGTTCTTCCAAGAGTATAAAAGTGCTTTGCTGTAAGCATGACACGTTCTCATCTCAAATTTCAAAATGGTTTGAATCTGACACATTCTGCAGTTGCAATTTTCATCCCATCATCCAGCAGAAATTTCAGATCATTTTTGACTTCAGAATTTCACTCTCTGAAGGGAATGTTTGATTTCCACCAACCAGTTGGGGTGATTTGTCAGCATGGAAGGCATCCATTGTTAGTTTATCTTCTGTTGCTGCTGGTTTATTAGTCAGGGTACCATAAATTCCCATGGCCTGCGGCATACAAATTGCAGATAGTTTAATATTCAACACAGACAGCAATAGAAACAGCCCAAGCATTAACTGCACAAAAAACATATTTTAACATGTAGCACGTAAATCAACTAGTAAACTACAAAATCGCATTGGCATTAAATTTAGTAACTAATTTTTAGAAAGGCACAACATAATTAATTTGGCTTGTTGTTATCATGAACACTGGAATTCTACCAAATAATAAAAGAAAAGAAAATGATAAGACATGCCGAACAAAGGATATCACTCCCCTGACACCACCCCCACTACTCCCAGCCCTGTCATCATTTTGAATGTGGGCCGGTTCAACATATCAGTGTATTATGTCCCATTTTAATCTTACCCTCCTTCACATACTGCCTAACAAAAAACATGTGTTTATTGCAGAAAAAGTATCCGATAATATCAAGAAAAGAACAGCGTTGAAGTTTGTAAATTTCCAAACTGAATGCAAAGAGTTATTCAATTGATGTACATCAGATTAGTGGATAAACTTGTTGGCAGACATAACCAGACCATTTCCCTATGAATTCTTTCTGCAGGGAAGACTGTGCAGAATCTAGTGGGCAAGTCATTCACTTTAAAAAGAAAAAACTTTCATTTACTCAGAACATACTGTGCAGTATGGTTCTGAATCAAAGATCAGAAAATGTTTCCAGGTTTGGTCCCTGGTGTGTTAAGTTTTCAAATATCAGCCATGGCAGCAATGGATATTCAAACTGGGGTTCAATATCCCAGGTGATGAGGAGGGAGAGGGTTAACCTGACTTTCAGTGGCCCCCTCGCACTGGGCACGTGTGTGTGCTGGACTATCTTGGGTTTGGCTGTGATATAGTTTTTGGGCTCATGAATGAAGAGTGACAGGTGTACCTTTGGAAGGTTGCTGGCACTTGTAGAAACCTCAGCCAGCAGACTGCAGTTAAGGAGAAAAAAAATGTACAGAAAATGAAACCCCCAAATAATGGGGAGTGCATCCAGGAGCTTGAACTTGTAAACCGAACCCAGTGATGCTTTGATCTACATGTGGCATTTGATGAAACATAAAAATCCCTTTATACAACATCTATCATCGTATACCACTGTGCACTGATATTTCCTCAAAAAAAACTCAAATTAGTTAAGTATAACCTCAGGCTTTGTATATCCAAGACAATTGTCCTGATTAACACATGCAACTTTATGTATTCATTAATTTTATAATTGTGCTTTAAAAGTTCACTAATAATCAATACCCAGGGGCCTTCCACCAGCCTTTAAGAATATGACTGTAAAATTTGACACCTTCAGTATAATCCATATTTTCAAAGATCTTTAGATAATTATTTGTGTCACCACCAACTCTCAACCATTGAGTTTTCTAATATGCATAATAATTGATTTTAATATTTGACACCCTCTAGGCCTTTGACACAATTTTGATTTGTAAAGTGTTTTGGAAATTTTGATTGTTTGCATCGATATTTCTTCAACTTTCATGATCAAAATGAATGACAGCAACTCGAAGGGCTAAATGGCCTACTCCTGCTTCTATTTTCTATGTTCAGGTACTCAAGTTTGCTAGGATGCATACCACCTGTGACTATTGTTAGTCTCATTTGTTTTATTCAAAGTATCTTTTTTGCATGATTATCTCTCATAGCACTCTTTCAAATCTTCCTCAATTACCTCGACAACAGGTTCCCCAGGGCTATACTCACCTCTACTCAGACATGAACCTGTCGAGGTCTGGAGACGTAGAGGTGAGTATAGCCCTGGCGGAACCTTTTGTAAACCTCGCTGACGTGATGGCTAGAGGGGAATATATGGCGGATGGCGGAGGGCAGGGGGGTGGGGGCTGTTAATTATATTCAAATGTATTAAAACAAATTTAAATGAGGTTCTTGCCCTGTGGGCATGTTCCTCATGACTTCACTGGCGAGGGACAGGAAAAATCATGGAACACAATCTCTTCAGAGAGAATCGCGTTTCCCGATTCTCTTCGGATTTTCAGTCCACGTCCGCATTCTCTCTGGCAGCGAACGCAGGCTGAAAATCACTCCAACTCTATTTCAATGACACAATAGCAAACTATTTTCAGCAGGAAGTTATCAAATTAAAATCTGCAACAGCTACCAAAATCTGAGAAAGATTCAAATTAAAAAATTAAATAATGCATGATTTGATTAATTTTCTGAATCAAAACACTGACTTAAAGTTCTATCACTCTCACCAAAAGAAAATCTATGTTTTTAATAGAAGAGCAACAACTGTACCAATGCAGAAAAATACACAAGACAAAAGTACTTTTATGAACAAAATAGCAAAACTTAGATTTTCACCGATACTAGTTTGTTTTGGATTCCAAATACATATCAAGACTACCAAAATGCAGATCACCTTAAATCTAAAATGTTGGGCTATCCATCTTACCTGCGTCACCATGCTACTGATATCACCGGTATTTGAAGGAAGAAGAATAGTATTGCTCTGTTTGGCCAGGTTACTAAAGGCAGACACATACTGCTCGGCTACACTCAATGAGGCTGCTTGACTTCCACACTGTGAATCACATAAAGGAAAAAAAATGAAGTGTAATTTTTCCTCCTTTCTTCATTCCATTTAAAATCAAAAAACAGATTTTAACATAATTCAGCTCTGTAGATTCACTCTATCATACCTGTTGACTAAGAGCTTCAGACAACATTTGAATGGCTTCTGCTTTTGCCTTTGCTTTTGCTACGACTGCATTAGCTTCACCTATGAAGTCACAGAAATGAAATATGAAAAGGCAAGCATAAATCATCAAAGTCAAAAACAACACATATGCAGCAAATAATTGAACTCCATTTTTAGCATCAATATATTTTTTACCAATAAGTTTGACTTGACAGATTTTGGTGGATAGTGAACCAGATACCAAGTAAAATAGCAGAATTCCACAGTCTGGGTCATAAATGTATAATCTGGGAGATTAAAGAATCTGAAGAATAGTTTATTTTGATTAAGGTGCTAAATATAGAACTTGATAAACAACAATATAGTCTTTCAAATGGAATTGGAAACAAAGATAAAAATTTAATTAAATTGCCTCTCTGTATGCATCAGTTTTGGTCCTTTGATATATGTAAATTTAACATGTTTGAGACAAGAGGTTATAAATACAACAAACACCACGTTACCTTGTAATCATTTCAATAGATAATTTAAAATTACAAGCAAACTTTGGCAGTGAAGCTTCAGTAATTTACATATATCACTGAGGTTTGATTATAACCTTATGTGGGTATTTGTTTTAAGGGCAAGTTTATTCAGAAGGAACAAGATGTCTGGAAACTATTTACTCAAACTTTAAAATGAAAAAAAAAGCTCTTAATAGGTCTCTTATGATCACTTGAGGAAAAAACTGTTAAGGCCTTAGATGTAAAAAAATTAATTTTCTGCTTAAACGTGGGCATATTCAATTACAGATTCATAAAGATAAACAGGACACAGGGAGCAGTATCATATCAAATTCATGGGGAGAATGAAGTGATTGTGTTGGTTTGCACAGAAATAATCCAGCACTTTTTGCATTGAAATAATCTAGCATCTGAATGGAATGAAAATAATTTATAAGGAGCACCGAGACATGATTAATCCAGAATGATGGAAGTGAGTGTAACATACAGGGGTACAGGATATTCAGGAAGGATGCAGGGCTTGGAAAGATAGGGGAATTTCTATATGCAAGGATCACTCAAGAACTGAAGGTACTTAATCCAGCAACACAAGTTGTCCCTTTGTCTCAGAGGTGAGCTTCAAAATCCACATCCTATCCATAACCTAAGCCAGTTATTTCCACCTATGTCACATTGCCTACATCTAACCATATTTCAGCTTCACATCCCTCTAAACCTGCTGCCTCTCACCTTGAGCCAATGTCCCTTTGTGACTGACCCTTCAACTAAGGGGAACAGCTGCTCCATATCCACTCTATCCATGACTCTCATAATCTTGTACACCTCGATCAGGTCACCCCCTCAGTCTTCCCTGTTCCAACGATAACAATCCAAGCTTACGCAACCTAAACCCTGCTGGCCTCACTTTGTCTCGAGCTCCTTGCTGCAATCCTTAGTTAAATGCTGCTCTGATTTCAAGGACAAATGCTCTCACTCTTGCATCCAGATCCGGATCAAGGCTGGGCTGATATCAAAATGGAATTGTTCTGACATAATCATAACTCTGCTTCATTGAACTAGTTATCTTTATAGATGACTTATTTCATCATTTAACTACTGGGCAATTTTCCATATTGTCAATGTCATGGGTTTACTAGGAACAGTTTTGCTTGGGAATGACCATCTCTTCAGTATTGCAGCCAGGCTGTTATCAGGGTTCATAGCCTGTATTTTGTCCAATACACTCAGCTGCTTATTTTTAAAAATTCATCTATATAATGCAGAGTGCAGCAAATTAGGTGGACACTGGCATTTGTTCATGTTATGTATGTGAGAGAAAGAAAGAAGTTGGCTGGAAACTCACATTTGCAATGCTGAGGATTGTGGCAGGTAGCATCTAATGGGCACACTCAGCTGAAATGTTTGCAAACATTTTAGCATCATCTTCTGCTGAAATGTGCAGGGCTCATCATCACAGAGTTTCTAACCACTGTGGGAGCTGCTTAAATTAGGTTATCAATTTAAGAACTCCCAAATACGCTGTCAGAATAGCAACAGATCTTTAATTAGTGCCTAAATCAGTAAATAAAGCCATCCTTAACTTTCAGTAACTGTCGACTGCATTTAAAAATAACTGTCCACTCTATATATAAAACTGATCAAATGACTATCTGTTTGTCCAAAAGCGACGTGGCCCCTTTCTCAACCTTTTTGTTCAACCAGATTAAACTTGAAACATTGTCCAATTAAGCTTGGTTCAAGACTTGAGGTACAAATATCATTTAAATCATTATACACTGTGACTGAACCTAATGGGACACCTATCATACTAATTGAGATCAAAAAATCTTCAATTTTTCTGTGTCGCAGTCAACCACGGAGGGAGGGGGCAGAGAAATCACAACAGGTTTGTCATGCAGCTCTGATATTAAGATCCACAAACACTGGAGTTTAAGATAAGCATCATTAGGTATCATGCTAAAATGTAATCCAATTATTTTTTGAACTATCTCAGATGTGTTTAGATACTTAAATCAAAGTCTGCAATTTACTATGGAAAAATAAATAAAATAATTTGTAAAACGGAAGTGAGATCTATTTAAGCAAAAGGGGAAAAATCTGCAGTTTCTGCAATGAACATCCAACCTGCAGCTTGGTTAATATTTTCTGCTTTTGTTGCCTCAGATGCCAGGATGCGAGATCGCTTCTTTCCTTCAGCTATATTGATTTCAGCCTCTCTAGCTCCTTCAGATTCCAGCACAGTGGCACGTTTTCTTCTTTCAGCTTCAACCTGAAATAAAGTAACCCATTGAACAGACCATGTTCTTTTTGTGCTACCAAGCCAGACAGGTTAGTCAGAACCCTTACAATATGCTATGAAGTTAATTAATTATACAAATCTATGCTAGAATTGTTCTGCATACATACATGGCATATATATTATAATCTGTACAATCTGATGTATGCGACATTGG
This sequence comes from Mustelus asterias, assembly GCF_964213995.1. Classification (NCBI taxonomy): domain Eukaryota; kingdom Metazoa; phylum Chordata; class Chondrichthyes; order Carcharhiniformes; family Triakidae; genus Mustelus; species Mustelus asterias. The sequence goes on along the minus strand of NC_135801.1, from coordinate 139,782,296 downwards.
CACCTAGTGATGCATAAATGTAGTGTTTCAGAAATGTAGACCTCATTCGTGATCATCATCATGAAAAGTAGTTTAGAGACCGGACCATGAAGGAAAACACCAATTGTAGATGCTTCCTCATCAGGAACAGAGGAAACTTCACTGTCACCCTAGTTCTTATGTGCCTCTTTATGGATGGCTTGCGGGTGGGGGCATTATCAAGAATTATGGAGGCAGGACACCTAGTTTCCTTCTCAGTTGTGAAATAATGGATGGCACAGGGAGAAGTTTAAAGATAGGAAATAATGTTTAATTTACAGTGAAGAAAACATTTTTTTAAATAAAACTTTCATAAATAAAGAGACATCTGGTTTCTGAACATTTAAGTAACAGAAGCCAAATGTCTAATACTTTTTGTGACAAATAAAATGAACAGCCCATATTCTAAACTGAGACTTATGATTGTACCCTCTTGTGAGAATTTTGATAAATATAAGCACTTCCCAGACACAAAATGTTAAGTGTGCCAATTAGTTTTCCCTTCAAGAAAACTTCAAAGTTCACACGTACTTGCATTTGCATGGCTTCCTTCACTTTAGGTGGAACATGGATATCCTTGATCTCATATCTTAGGCAGCGGATTCCCCACGTATCTGCGGCTTGATTTATCTGAGTGACCATATTCATATTCAGTACTTCTCTTTCCTGCCATGCAATGATAGAGAAAAGGGAGTTTTTATAAGTCTTCAAAATATAACATGGAAATGAGTCAACATCACTCGCGTCTATATGTCAGGAAGTCAAATATGATCAAGTTAAATAAATTATCCCCAATAGTTAATGCAGCCCTTTAGAGTCAAGAATTTTGCAGGCTTTATTGAGATACAATGATTCTTGCAGAACAAAGTACAAAATGAGACAAAAAATAAATCAGCAGCCAAGATCTAGATCAATTTCCTTAACCTATAATCTTAAGACTATTAATGCAACAGAAATTTGAGAACCAGAGCTGGAAAAGCGAAGCAGCACAGATAAATTAGATTCAACTATGCAATCAGTGACAAACATTTAGACCTGTCTTGATGGAGAGGCAGTGGAATGAAATTGTGTAGAAAAAATATGGAAGGTTTAGAATTATATTTGGTGCGTTTTGTTTTAATTCCTTCACAGGAGGAATGCCACTGGCAAGATCAGCATTGTTTGTCCAATCATAATTGTCCTTGAGAGGTGTATTGGTGTTTTGGACTGGATCGCAGGTACAGCAAGTAATTAGATGGGCAAATGGTATATTATGGTCCAACTCCCTTGCAATTCAGGCTAAGAACAAGAAAGTATAAGCAAAATGACAATGTTCTACAATTATATAGAACTTTTATGAAGCTGTATGTGGAGCACTGTATCTCCTTACCCAAGGAATTATATTCTTGCTTTACAAGGGGTGCAACGAAGGCTCAATAGATTGATTCCTGGGAGGAAAGGGCTGACCTCAGAGAAATTGAGTGGACCAGGTCTCTGGCATTTCAAAGAATAAGAGGTGATCTCATTGAAACATATAAAATTCTCAGAGAACATAACATGATAGACTTTGTTTCCCCTGGCTATTGAGTTTAGAACTAGGAATTCCAGTCCCAGGGTAAAGGGGTCCGTGATTTCAGATTGAGATGAGGAAACATTTCTTTGTTCAGAAGGTTATGAATCTTTGGAATTCTTTGCCCAATGAGCTGTGGATGCTTCGTCAATAAAGTATACTCAAGGCCAAGATCAACAGATGTTTGGACACAAAGGAAATCAAGAGATGTGGGATAAGTTTTGGCAGGTAGAGTTGATGTAGAAGATCAGACATAATCTTACTGAACGTTGGAGCCAGCCTGAAGGGCCATATGTGCTACTCCTGCTCCTATTTCTTATGGATCAATGGGCGAATTGATCTTTTTTGGCCCTGTACTTTTCTGCATTGCTAGTGGAGATGTGTTTAATCTTTGAAAACATTTTTAGATTTTTTTCCTTGGAAGTTTGTGGAGACCACCCTACTACAATTTATGAAATCTGCATTGCTCAATTGCACAAGCAGAAACAGGGAACTTTCTTTAAACTAAGAGAGCACTGCTAACATTTTAGGAAAAGGAAGATCCATTCAAACTGAAATTGGGGTTTACCAGAAGAAATGCTAAAATTAAAATAGTAAAATCAGATACAAGGAAGGCAGGAAGAATAAAAAAGTTTATTACTTAAATGGAGAACGACTGCAGAATGTGGAGGTGCAGATGGATTTAGGTGTTCTTCTGCATGAGTCACAAAATGTTATTATGTAGGTGCAGCATGTAATCAAGAAGGCTAATTGAATGCAATTCTTTACTATGAGAAATTGAACACAAAAGTAAGAATGCTATGCTTCAGTTATACAGGGCTTTGGTGAGACCGCATCTCAAATACCGTGTGTAGTTTTGGTCTCTTTATTTAAGGAAGGATATAAATGCATTCGAGGCAGTTCAGAGGTGATTTACTAGATTGATATCTGGAATGATCTGGTTGTCTTATGAGGATAGGATGAAAAGGCTGGGCTTGTTTCACTAGAATTTAAAAGAGGGAGAGGTGACCTCATTGAAATATATATAATCCTGAATGGTATTGATAAGGTGGACACAGAAAGGATGTTTCCTCTTGTGGACAAGTCCAGAACAAGGAGGCATTTATAGGACAGAGATGAGCAGAATTCTTTTTCACTCGGAGGGTTGTGCAGCTTTGGAACTCTGCCTCAGAAGGCTGTGGAGGCAGGGTCAATGAATATTTTTAAGGCCAAGGTAGATAGATTCTTGTTGGGTATGGGAATTAAAGGATATCGGGGCTGATGGGGAATGTGGAACTCAACACAATCAGATCAGCCATGATTTTATTGGATGGTGAAGCAGGCTCGAGGGGCCGAATAGGTTACTTCTGCTCCTATTTTGTATGTTCATACATTCACACATAAAATAAGACAGTTTCAGCATCCACATAAATGTGCTGATAGAGATTTATGCTAATTCCTCCATGTGGCTCTGCCATCTTTTGTTAAATTACTACAGGCATAACAAAAATCAAAAACTGTAACCTCTAAGGAGTTCACCAATAAAGTCTTAAGATCTATGAACATACAAAAAGAACAAGAAGAACTAGTTAGTATATTAAGCCTGTTCCATCCCAACAGGATACACAGGAACATAGGACAGAGCAACATTGGAAAGGAGCAGGAGTAGGCTATTTGGCCCTTTGAACCTGCTCTGCATTTGATAAGATCATGGCTGACCTGGTCATGGACTCATCATAGAATCCCTACAGTGCAGAAGGAGGCCATTCAGCCCATCGAGTCTGCACCGACAACAACCCCACCTACGCCCTATACCCGTAACCCCACGAATCCCTCTAACGTACGCATCCCGGACACTAAGGGACAATTTGGCATGGCCAAAATGCACCTAACCCGCACATCTTTGGACTCAACTCCACTTTCCTGTCTGTCCCATGACCCCTGACTCTCTTGTCTATCAAACATCATAGACCAATAACCTTCAGAGGAAAGGTTTCTCCTCATCTCCCTCCTTATTAGAAGCAAATAGGTTAACAGTAATAATGAAATATCTAAAACAGTAAATGTACAACATTAACATCAACCATTAGATCTCACTTTCTGATGAAAGACCATCTACCTAAAAAGTTCACTGTTTCTCTGTTCATGAGATTTTACAGCATTTCTACTTCTATAGGGTGGTACAGTGGCTAGCACTGCTGCCTCATAGCGCCAGGGACCCAGGATCAGTTGCAGCTTTGTGGGACTATCTGTGGGGAGTTTGCACTTTCTCTCCGTGTCTAATTGGGTTTCCTCCAGGTGCTCTGGTTTCCTCCCACAGTCCAAAAGATGTGCAGGTTAGGTGGACTGACCATGTTAAATTGTCCCTTAGTGTCCCAAGATGTGTAGGTTAGGGGGATTAGCGGGCTAAATGCACGGGGTTACGGGGGTAGGTGGGGTGGGCCTGGGTAAGATTATCTGTCAGAAAGCCAGTGCAGAGCTGATGGGCCAAATGACCTCCTTCTGCACTGTAGGAATTCTATGATTCTGTTTCAGATATTCAGCATCTGCATTATTTTGATTTTGTAATATTAAAAAAGCATTGGTGGTACTGAGGCTGGAATCTTTTGTTCTGGAATGTATGTTCAGTGGTGGGCGCTGGGGATGGGACAGCCAACCACATGCGATCTTGCACTATTCAGCTCATTAAATATGCATCCACGAGGAGCTTGCTGATTCTAGCAGTAGGGGCAGGCAGGAAGCTGCCATCCCCACTGTTATCTCATGGAGTTGAAGGTCTGAGTGCCATATTTAAAGGGCACCCGGACAGCCTGCACTATCCTTTGCACAGCCACTGCTCCACCCTTCCCCGCTAACTTTTCCTCCTTCCTTCATCATCCTCTATGCAACTTGCATTGCTAACACCTAGTCTCAAGCATAAGCTGGCATTTACAAACGTTCCCCAAAGAGGACAATACAGTGGTAAATCAATGTTAATCATGGAAGAAGTTGCCCTGACCAAATACAAGCCACTCGTATACAGTTGTAAAAATGAACATACCAATTCCTCGCTGGTGGGGAACTTAATTTGGAGGCAGAGCTTAATTCTGACGAGGTGGCATATTAATGAGCATGCATGACTTGTTGATGCATGCAGAAGGGCTTCCTGACATTGTTCCGGAGATGCTTGACCCATCTTTGGAAGTCCCAAGAATATAATTCCTAAAGTTTATCCCACTGTCAGGAAAGTGATATTTTTGGCCTCACGCCAAGTTAAACTCCCCGAACAAGCTTCCTGCTGCTGCAAGATTCCACCCTAAATCAGAAATTACTTTACCCTAAAAACACTGTCCAATGTGAGCTTCCCAAGTTCAGATCTCATGGTTGTTTGAGCTAGCTGAGTAACTGCATACTCAGGATCTTCAACTCCATAACTTGCCTGAAAGAGCAAAAGAAAAATCAAACATTTTTTTTAGCTTTATCAAGCCATTATTACCTAACTATTTAAAAAGCATCACGGTCAATATTATCCTCCCCACTTCCAAAACCCCCATCCCACCATCACAATGGATGGGAGAGGGTTAAAAATGGAAAATCAAGAAACATGATACCAACCTGCTGCTTATATGCATGCCATCCCTTTTACAAGTTAAGAGGTGCGCCTCCTTCCTTAAATATATTACAATATTTAAATATTTAAAATTATAATATTTGCAACAAGGAGCCTGAGCAAATCTGGAATCAAGGGAACATTTTCCACTGTTGGGAGTCATGCCTGACACAAAAGATGATGATTGTGGCTACTGGAAGCCAAACATCTCAGGCCCAGGACATCACTGCAGGAGTTCCTCAGGCTCAACCATCTTCAGCTACTTCATCAAGAAGTGGGGATGTTCACTGATGATTGTACAATGATCAACACCATCAGATACTGAAACAATCTGTGTCCATATGCAGCAAGACATAGACAATATTCAGGAACACCCCCGCCCCACCCCCTCCCCAATCAACATCCCAGGGGTTGCAATGGAACAGACTCTGAACTGGACCAGCCAAGTACATACTGAGGCTACAACAGCACGTCAGAAGCTGGCAATGCTGCAGAGAGTAAATTATCTCTCCATGACCTGTCCACAAGGCACAAGTGCTGTGTGGTGAAATAATCTTCACTTGCCTGAATGAGTGCAGGTCCAAAAACATTCTTAAGCTTGACACCATCCAGGACAAAGCAGCTCGTCAGCTGCCAAGGAGTTAAGCTCTGAAATTGCCCCCAAGCTTCTCTCATTCTCCTTTAAGACACTCACATGGGGCCATGTGGCCTATGCCTGTCCCTTGTTCTTATCTTGTTAATTTATTTTATATTTGAATGTAATAAAAACTAACTAAGTTTCTTTCATGACACAAATTTGCAGGAATGCCAACATTTATAAAACAGCTCAATTTATCCCAAAACTATTAGTTTCATAGGGCTACATCAGTTCAATTAGGTTGTATTTCATTTCAAGCAGGCAATGGCAAAAAATTACAAACATCACTTGTATTACCTTGTATGGGTCCATTATTCGTAAATAAAGTACACCATCAATTTGTAAAGTCACATTATCTGCAACAATGATGGAAAAATTGTGAATTTTACACATATTGATCAATGTTTGATTGAATTTCATTCAATACATGGTAATTGAAACTAACAGTATTAAACAATAGTTCACGTATCACCCAACACCAATCGAGCATTTCACAACTATTAAACTTTGAATACAGACACGATTAAAGGATTGAGAGTTAATTTATAAAACAAAGCAAAATCTTGAAAAATTAAAGTATTATTTTAAAAGTTATTCTATTTCTTCATTTTCATTCCTATAAAAGTATTAACAAATACTCTCTGGCTAAAACTACATTACCTCAAACTCTGAAATGCAAAATAGTGATCATGTTACCCCACAGCAATGTCACACCCGTTTGAAAAATGGAGAAGAGGGATAAACCTGTTAACTACAGGCCAATCAGTCTGTTAGTGATGGGGAAGCTATGAGAGACCATTGTCAAGGACAAAATCAATTCTCCCTTTGAGCAGCATAGGTTAATAAACAGCCAGTTTATTATGTTATATACATCATATCTGATTGACCTGCTTGAGTTCTTTGATGAAGTAACAGATTGATTGACAAAGTTAGTGCAGTAGATGTTGCATATATGCACATTAAAAAGGTATTTATCAAAGTTACACATCATTGACTGATTCAGAAAAAGTATGTGATATCAAAGAGATGGTGGTAACTTGGGTATGTAGTTGTCTACGGAACGGTTGTAGGGACATAGGAGCAGGAATAGGCTATTCAGCCCATCAGGCTTGCTCCATCATCCAATATGATCTTGGCTGACCATCCACTTCAGTGCCTTTTTCCCACACTACCCCCTATCTCTTCATGTCATTGATATTTAGAAATTTGTGAATCTCTGCTTTGAACACACTCAAAGAGCTTCCACAGCCCCTTGGAGGAGAGAATTTCAAAGATTCACAACCCCCTCCATAAAAAGATTTATCCTTATCTCTTTCCTAAGTGGCTTCCCCACTTGGTTCTAGACTACCCAACGAAGTGAAACATTATGAATGCATCTACCTTGTTCATCCCTTTAAGTATTTTGTAGGTTTCAATGAGATCACTTCTCATTCTTCGAAATTCTAGATAATACAGGTCCAGTTCTCCTAATCTCTCCTCATAGGACAGTCCTGCCATCCCAAAACAAGTCTGGTGAATCTAGTGGTGCATAGAGATTTATGTGACTGGAATGGTCTGGTCCCCAGAGGGTCTCTATTAAGCCTATTGCTTTTTTTATATACATGTCCTGGACTTGGATATAAAGAATACAATTTTGAAGTTTGTGGCTGATGCAAAACTTGGCAACGCGGTAAATAGTAGCAGAGTTCAGAAGCACACAGACAGACCAATGAAACGAGCAGGCACATGGCAGATGCAATTTCATGCAGATAAGTATAAGTGATGCACTTCGGGAGGAACAATATGGAGAAGCAGTGTAATCCAACTGAAACTATTTAGAATGGAAAGTTAGAGCAGAGGGATCGGGGTGCATATTCATAAATCTTTGAAGTTGGCAGAGCACACAGAGGGCAGGTAAGAAATTTATTGGATATTTTGCTTTCTAAATCAAAAACAAGGAAGTCATACTCTGGTTAGGGCTCAGCTGGAGCATTGTGTATAATTCTGGGTATCACACTTCAAAGCCTTGAGGAGGGTACAAAGGAAGCTTAGCTCAAAAACGCAGGAATGGGGGATTTCAGTTTAATGGAGAATCTCCAAGGAGCAGGGAAAGTAAAAGGAAAAACTAATAGGTGTTGTCAAAAGGAAATTCTGATGGAGGAAGTACAGATAAACTGTTGCCTCTGGTAAGTGGGTCAAGATGTGGAGATGCCGGCATTGGACTGGGGTAAACACAGTAAGAGTTTTAACAACACCAGGTTAAAGTCCAACAGGTTTATTTGGTAGCAAATGCCATTAGCTTTCGGAGCGCTGCTCCTTCGTCAGATGGAGTGGAAATCTGCTCTCAAACAGAGCAAAGAGACACAAAATCAAGTTACAGAATACTGATTAGAATGCGAATCTCTACAGCCAACCAGGTCTTAAAGATACAGACAATGTGAGTGGAGGGAGCATTAAGCACAGGTTAAAGAGATGTGTATTGTCTCCAGACAGGACAGCCAGCAAGTCCAGGAGGCAAGCTGTGGGGGGTCACTGATAGTGTGACATAAACCCAACATCCCGGTTTAGGCCGTCCTCATGTGTGCGGAACTTGGCTATCAGTTTCTGCTCAGCGGCTCTGCGCTGTCGTGTGTCGTGAAGGCCGCCTTGGAGAACGCTTACCCGAAGATCAGAGGCTGAATGCCCGTGACCGCTGAAGTGGTCCCCCACAGGAAGAGAACAGTCTTGCCTGGTGATTGTCGAGCGGTGTTCATTCATCCGTTGTCGTAGCGTCTGCATGGTTTCCCCAATGTACCATGCCTCGGGACATCCTTTCCCACAGCGTATTAGGTAGACAACGTTGGCCGAGTTGCAAGAGTAGGTACCGTGTACCTGGTAGATGGTGTTCTCATGAGAGATGATGGCATCCGTGTCGATGAGCACCTCACTCACCTCACTGTACCGCAAGCCCATGGATAACCTCACGATGCTCCACTTCTCCAGCTTCCACCCTAAACACGTTAAAGAAGCCATCCCGTACGGACAAGCCCTCCGTATACACAGGATCTGCTCGGATGAGGAGGATCGCAACAGACACCTCCAGACGCTGAAAGATGCCCTCATAAGAACAGGATATAGCGCTCGACTCATCGATCGACAGTTCCGACGCGCCACAGCGAAAAACCGCACCGGCCTCCACAGAAGACAAACACGGGGCACGGTGGACAGAGTACCCTTCGTCATCCAGTACTTCCCCGGAGCGGAGAAGCTATGGCATCTCCTCCGGAGCCTTCAACATGTCATTGATGAAGACGAACATCTCACCAAGGCCATCCCCACACCCCCACTTCTTGCCTTCAAATAACCACACAACCTCAAATGGCCTTCAGGAGAACAGTGACCACGACACCACACAACCCTGCCACAGCAACCTCTGCAAGACGTGCCGGATCATCGACACGGATGCCATCATCTCACGTGAGAACACCATCTACCAGGTACAAGGTACCTACTCTTGCAACTCGGCCAACGTTGTCTACCTGCTGCAGGAAAGGATGTCCCAAGGCATGGTACATTGGGGAAACCATGCAGACGCTACGACAACAGATGAATGAACACCGCTCGACAATCACCAGGCAAGACTGTTCTCTTCCTGTGGGGGACCACTTCAGCGGTCACGGGCATTCAGCCTCTGATCTTCGGGTAAGCGTTCTCCAAGGCGGCCTTCACGACACACGACAGCGCAGAGTCGCTGAGCAGAAACTGATAGCCAAGTTCCGCACACATGAGGACAGCCTAAACCGGAATGTCACACTATCAGTAACACCCACAGCTTGCCTCCTGGACTTGCTGGCTGTCCTGTCTGGAGACAATACACATTTCTTTAACCTGTGCTTAATGCTCCCTCCACTCACATTGTCTGTATCTTTAAGACCTGGTTGGCTGTAGAGATTCGCATTCTAATCAGTATTCTGTAACTTGATTTTGTGTCTCTGTGCCCTGTTTGAGAGCAGATTTCCACTCCATCTGACGAAGGAGCAGCGCTCCGAAAGCTAATGGCATTTGTTGGACTTTAACCTGGTGTTGTTAAAACTCTTAGTGGGTCAAGAACCAGAGGGTATAGTTTAAAAATAATTAAATACTCAATTTGGCAAAGAACCCGAAGGGAAATCAGAAGAATTCTTTTCATGCAATTGGTTGCTAAGATTTGGGGGGAGCTGAGTTGTGGAACCAAACTGGATAGCTCTTTCAAAAAACCAGCAGAAACATGAGGGCTGAATAGCCTCCTGCTAGGCTGAAGGTTTCTATGATTCCATGTTGACTGGCTTCCTGTGGCTTCCCAATGCTGCTCTGTGGTCCACTGGATTTTGTCAAAGCATGATCAAGTCTTTGCCAATTTTCCATTCAATTCCGCCCCTGCTACAGTACCCGAAATGGCTTTCATCAAGGTCACTATTGACATCCTATGTGACTGTGACAAAAGTAAACTACCCTTTTTCATCCTCTTGACCTGTCTGTAGCCTTTGACACGGTTGGCCATTTTGTCCTCTTTCAAGAGCTTTCCACCGTCAACCAGTTGGATAAGAATTTACTCGCCTAACTGGAGATAAGCGAGTAACCAGAGTATCATCTGCAATGAATTATCTTCCTGCTCCTATACTGTTACATAAGAACATAAGAAATAGGAGCAGGAGTAGGCCATCTAGCCCCTCGAGCCTGCCCCGCCATTCAATAAGATCATGGCTGATCTGACGTGGATCAGTACCACTTACCCGCCTGATCCCCATAACCCTTAATTCCCTTACCGATCAGGAATCCATCCATCCGCGCTTTAAACATATTCAGCGAGGTAGCCTCCACCACCTCAGTGAGCAGAGAATTCCAGAGATTCACCACCCTCTGGGAGAAGAAGTTCCTCCTCAACTCTGTCTTAAACCGACCCCCCTTTATTTTGAGGCTGTGTCCTCTAGTTTTAACTTCCTTACTAAGTGGAAAGAATCTCTCCGCCTCCACCCTATCCAGCCCCCGCATTATCTTATAAGTCTCCATAAGATCCCCCCTCATCCTTCTAAACTCCAACGAGTACAAACCCAATCTCCTCAGTCTCTCCTCATAATCCAAACCCCTCATCTCCGGTATCAACCTGGTGAACCTTCTCTGCACTCCCTCCAATGCCAATATATCCTTCCTCATATAAGGGGACCAATACTGCACACAGTATTCCAGCTGCGGCCTCACCAATGCCCTGTACAGGTGCATCAAGACATCCCTGCTTTTATATTCTATCCCCCTCGCAATATAGGCCAACATCCCATTTGCCTTCTTGATCACCTGTTGTACCTGCAGACTGGGCTTTTGCGTCTCATGCACAAGGACCCCCAGGTCCCTTTGCACGGTAGCATGTTTTAATTTGTTTCCATTGAGATAGTAATCCCATTTGTTATTATTTCCTCCAAAGTGTATAACCTCGCATTTCTCAACGTTATACTCCATTTGCCATATCCTCGCCCACTCACTCAGCCTGTCCAAATCTCTCTGCAGATCTTCTCCGTCCTCCACACGATTCACTTTTCCACTTATCTTTGTGTCGTCTGCAAACTTCGTTACCCTGATGATCCCACAGCATCTATCCTTGGCCCCTCTTATTGCTCATCAACCTGCTAACCCTTGCGACATCATCCGAGAAGACAGCATCAGGTTTTCACAGTACATTGACGACACCCCGCTGTACCTCACCACCAGTCCAGCTGCTGCCAAAACTCTCATCCATGTTATCTCTGGATTGGTCTCTCACATTATACCCTCTGTAAACTTGAGGTCATTCAAAACTCTGCTGCCCATATTTGTTAATCTCAACAAGTTCTATTCACCCATCATCCGCGCACTTACTGACCTACATTGGCTCTTATTTAAGCCACACGTTGTTTTTAAAATTTGCATCCTTGTTTTCAAGTCCCTCCATAACTGTATCCTTCCCTGGCTCTGGAATCTCCTCGAACCCCAGAACCCTCCAAGCTATCTGCACCATTCTAATCCTGGCCTCTTGAATAACCCTGACTTTATTTGCTCCAACCTTCATGACCATGCCTTCAGCTGCTTAGGCCTCTGCAATTCCTTCGCTATATCTCTCCACCTCAGCTTCTTCCTTCAAAATGTTGCTTAAAACCTATCTCTTTAACCAAGCTTTCAGCCATTTTCCTTAATGTCACCTTATGTGGCTTAAAGTCAAATTTCGCTTCTCAATGGTCATGTGATGTGCCTTAGGATGTTTTACGTTAACATGCTATACATGTTAACTATATATATGCTATACATATATCATGTTGTTGCATTTGTTGTTGTCCCTGGTTAAAGGTTGGCAACAATATCCAAAGAAGCAAGTGTGATGAGCTGAGCCCAGGCCTCTCAGTACACGCAGAATTTAAAAGTTCTCCTGTCATCATTGATGTGGAACCTTCTTAAAGGTGTGGTCTAGATGTACAGTTGTTGTGACATACACCCTTGCTGCGCAAACCTCAATAAGTGTTTCTCTGCAAATTGAGCATGGAAGGAAGCAAAGCATTCAGGCAGACAATCAGTTACCACAACAACCTCACCCAAAAGGATTCACCTATTTGATGAACAAGCAAATTGACAGGCAATGACTTACACAAAAAACATGCCACAGCTCCAATTACTTCACGCTACATGAATACTGCATGGTCCATATATTGCAGAAAGTTTATAACAAGCACATTATGACTACTTTGTGGAGAAAATTCAAAATTGATAAATTAATTTATCACTTTAACACTTTACTGTACTTACCTAATGAAACAGCAGACTGTTCCGGAATATCAATAACAATCTCCTTTAAACTCTGCACATATCTTATCCGATCTACAATTGGAATCAAGAAATTCAGGCCCTGTGTGAAGACACCAATAATTAATTTGGGACAAATATATATTTGTCAATCATGTCAGAAAAGCCCCAAGGAAGATAGAAAAATCTTAATCTCAATGCACAGTAATAGCCAATGAGTCAAATTTGAAGATTAAATCAGAATTTGTATTAGACAGAAGTAATGACACCATCAGTGATGGTGAGGTTTGACTTCTCTTTCTCGTCTCAAAAACTCCATTTAACAATTCCATTGTCCTTTGCTGGATGTTCTCTGCTGTTTAGCTTGACAGGATTGTCCTGTTTGGATGAACCTAACACAATTTGAGCAACAGTTCTTATCTTTTGTTTGTATTCTGTCTCTCTACTCAGTCATCTGCAATGAAGAACCCTCAAGGTTGAACCCAAAGCCTCCTTATTTCTATGCTGCTCCTTGTCGATATCACCTGCAGACATGGATTACTTCTGTTGATGACAAATAGATCCACCTTTCCAGCACAGTTGTGCTGTCAAACTATCTACCTGAGTGAAAGGGCGACTGAGTATATCGGGGAAATTGATTCAAAATGGGAATTTGGTGCATGGGGAAGAGGTACTTTGGGTAAGGTTTACTGCAAGAAGTATGACTTAGAATAGAGTGCTGCGAGCTGGGTATTTAAGCGAATAGGGGAAGGAAGGGAAAGAAGTGTTCTTTTGCTTTTTGTTTTCTAACTGCCTTCAGGAAGTGGTTTTACTCTGTTTTAGGAGAAGGAGCCAGGTGTTTGGTGAGTGTCTGGCAGGGGACTCTGATTTAGTCTATTCCTAAAGTTCAAAATAGTCTAGCAACTGGTGGTAAGGTTAATAAAATACATGAAAGCAAAAGTAAAATATATAATTGAATAAAATAATTAAATAGTCAATTGGAACACATTCAGGATGGCAGAGCAGATGATTTGTCACTGCTGCAGCATGTGGAAGCTCCTCAATGCCAGATCGATCCAGTGCAAACATGTCTGGAGGAAGAATTTGAAATTTGGACAGCTTCAGCTCAGAGTTTATGAGCTGGAGGCTGAACTACAGACACTGCAACACATCAGGGAGGGGGAAAGTTACCTGGATTCTTTGTACTAGGCAACAGTCACACCTCTTAGGATAGAGTCTTCTGATTTGGACAGTGGTCAGGGACAAGAGAGTGTGACTGCAAGTGATGCAAGTAAGGGGACTCAGAGGGCCGAAAGAGCCATTATAATTGTCCAACAGATTTTTCAGTTTGTTGGGATCAAAGTGGAGGCTGCAGGATGGATGAGCTAACTGATCATGGTAAAGTAACATAGGAAATGGGAAGAGGAATAGGCTATTCAGCCCTTGAGCCTGCTCTGCCATTCAACTAGATCAGGGCAGATCTTCTACCACAATACCTTTGCCCACACCATGTCACGTGATGTCTTCAATATCTAGAAATCTATCAATCTCTGTCTTGAACATACTCAATGACTGAGTCTTCACAGCCCTCTGGAGTAGTGAATTCCAAAGATCTACTGCCCTCGAGTGAAAAAATTCCTCCTTATCTGTCCTAAATGGCCTACCCCTTACTCAGACTGTATCCCTTAACCACTGCATCACCATCATAGAGGCTTTTCTTTGCCTCATATCTGAGCTTGTAGACTAATTAGTAGAACTGGGGTGCCATGGTTAATTAATAACTTCATTATTATAATATCATGCACTTAACAGGATGGTCGAGGGCAAACTAAATGGAATTTGTTCTTTTTTAATAAAGCAATTTTTATGTTCAAATATCATTTTACTTTCACCTTCGTATAAGTGCCCATCTCCAACATATTCAATTACTCCATTATCCCACTTGCTATGTTTTCCTGTTTCCATTCTCATTAAAATCCAACTTGTCTAAAACACATCTGCTTGTATTTTCTCCTACACTCTCATCACCCGTCCTCACTGACCTACAGTAGCCCCAACAACTCCTAGTTAACATTCTTATCTTCACATTCCTCATGACCTCACATACCTCTACCTCTGCAAAGTCCTCCAACCACACTTACCTGCCTGCACCTTTTGGGCTTTCAAATCTGAGTTCCTCTCCCTCCTCCCTTTGTTCTACAACTGGCAGTAGTTGCAGGAAGCCCTTTCTGAAATCTCTCCACCTCTCTACATCTCGCTGTCTGACTTTAAAAATCTTATCAAAACTCATCTTTGTGACTTGGCTTTCCTTCATCTTTCCCAAACTTTCCACCATGGCTCAGCATCCATTCATCTGTAAAATGTCTTAGGACATGTGGTAGGTTAAAGGTGTTTATATAACTGCAACTGTTATATACATTACTCATTCTCATGCATTCCACATAACAGATGATAAGGAAATAAGTAATCAGATTAATTTTAAGTTTGCTATTATATCACCTATTGATTTGCCTTTATATTGTAATAATTTAACTAGTATTTGTCAAATGGAGAAATATGATTCTTAAATTGTCATATCTTAAAGTAGCTACAAACGTTAGGAAATTTTAAGCTACTGAACATTTGAACCAAGAATAAACCCTTCACAGAACCAGCAGCTTATGAAGTAATCACTTGCTAATGAGAAAAATTAATAGGAGACATGTGTGAAAAAAGTATAATAGCAGCACACAAACAGGACAGGCAGAACTATTCCTTCTATGAGTAAGGAGAGGAAAGAGAAAGCTGGGGAAATGGTCCATTCATTACAAGGTTGTTCTTAGAGGTTTATTTAACTAAGTACTGGCATCAAAGACCACACCCTGGCACTGCAAAGATAGAGTGCCCCTCCTGTTGTCAAGTTAAAGGAGAAAGAAACAAAAATGTTTTGAAGGTTCAGTTTTTTTCACCCATATGTATCATCGCATAATCTACAATAAACAGGACTTAAGAGAGAAGAGCTCAATGGTGTTACAAAAGGCTGCAATTAGCAGCCAGTCCACATTTAAAGCATTCATTTTAACATAATTCTTACAATACTACTTTCCTGACTTAAGCCACAATCAGAACACATGGTAGAATCACAAGATATGACTCATATTCCAAACACTAAAATAACCATAACTCATTAGTGAGTTCAATGCACGTCACCGAAATTACAGAATATGTTTTTTAAATATCCTGTTTCATGAATCTCTGAAATACCTAGAAAATGCTTTAAACCTGCCATTTCATTGTTATTAAGAAAGAGCTAAAAGAGAAAATAAATACTCAAAAGCTTGGGAGTGAAGAAAGGTCAAGGTAATGAATTTCACAACCAGTGTTTTCAAGCTCAGACAAGGATCCTGATTCAGTGAAGCTAAACAAATTCATAGAGGCTCTTGTCAACAGGCAGCTGCTCTTGATGACAGCAATAGCTGAGGAGCTATATTTTGATCTTGGTGCATTTGGGCTGGGGTTCATAAATGTTTGCTGATCAACATCCATGTTGTTGTCATGCTAGAAAAGGGTTGAGCACAGGACCTCAATTGACAACACTTGGGAAACCAAGGAGCATGAGGGCACATCCATTGAAGCCTGGTTAATATTTGAAAAAAAAGATCCACGTCAGTGTGGAGGGGAATCCCTTTCAGAGGAAGAGGTATGGTCAAGGATATGACCTTCACATGTTTGCTGCACATTAAGGGAGGACTGATGACCCTCCCGGCTCAGCAGGGGCCAGTCAGAAACTGGGACGGTCAGCAACTTGTCCTCAATTGGAGAGTTAATGGGGCTAATTAGCTAGCTACCACCTCTGCATTGAGTGCACATACGGAAAGATCACTTGGAGGCATGAACAGGTCAGGGAAGCTATGGGATATGCAAATTTCAAATTTTGCTCTACGTCCCAATGCCAAATCTGCTTTCATGGGGTTGTGAAGATTCTACCCAATGCGTCAATCTAGATATAATTTTAAATTCTGTGAATACCAGCAGACCAGTTCTGTAGTTCTCCCTTTAGAAGTTTCATACAAATGTTGCATAAAATTAGAGATAATAGCATTTTCAAAAAGTAAATGAACCATAGCATGCAATTTAAAGTACAATTTTTATTTGTAGAATGCTTATCATTTAATTGATTTATGGCAATTTCAGGAAGGGTTTCATAAAGTGCTGCAAGATTGTGTGAGACAGCACGGATATTTCTCCTGAAACCACAACTACTTTCTAACAGAACCTATTGATATTCCCAAGAATTTGATTTTAATTCATATATTTCATTGATTAGAAAAGTATTTTTAAAAACGATTTCATGCTTTACTTTCATCAAATTGATAAGCACTGTTAAAAAATGTTTTGGAACTTCAAAACATTTAGCAAGCATGACCAATTCCAAAAGCTAGACATCTGCTGGAGCTCCAGAATTTAATCAGAGATGTTTCCAGATAGATAATAATTAAAATAAATAGCAATCATATTCTTCCAGAGTGGTCTACAGATCACTATATTTTTTAAAAACATATGCACTTGAAGAGTTCAACAAATTAATCATCAACTGCAAATCTCCAAGAAATGGTAACGATTATAAAGGGCTTGTTATGTTTTAGGAAGTCTTGGGCGAAGTATTTTCTGTTCAAAGTATTTCCCAGCCCTTTCCGAAAAAAGATAGTAAATAGTTAACAGGGTTAATACATAATGTTTTTGCCTCACACTATTTAGGGTCTTTGCCTCTTCCAGGCTTTCTGAATTGTGAAGAAGAAGGTGGGCATCTTTTAACATTAACATTGTGTAGAATGGCCAGTATGGTGAGAAAGCTTAAGAACCAACTTGGGGCCATGCAAACTTGGAAAGCTGCTTTGCGGCTCAATGTGATACTGTACCTTCCAGGGTCAGGCAGCTCCCAAGTATCATACCTGTTACAAACCACTGAATGAGTGTTTTGGAACAGTTGCCATGATCAAGGGCACATCATTAGCAGACATATTGCATTGAAATACTTTCAAATAATACAATTTCCAAAAACAAATCAGAAACAAACAATAAAATCAACATGAAAAGTCAGGAATCAATACTATTTGTAAGGCTTGTGATTGTAACGCAACACCCTCTTTACAGCGTCTGCTTCAATCAATATGTGGTACCACTTACTGGATCTAGTATTCTGTGAAAACGACCCATTCTTTCTACCACCCATGCCTCCTGCTGTGGAACAAACAGCACAACTGTGTTCATGGGTAGGCTCGATGCCCATCGGTGCTGTGTTGTTACTAACCAGGCCCGTGGTATTCCTCTTCTAGAATGCTGAAGTAAAAATTAAAATACAAAATGAGCAACTCCCTCCTAAAAATAATCGGTTTCTCCTTAATTTTGTCATAAATATATGCACTTAAGCCGTGACAGACTCGGCTAGATTTTACATTTACCAATCAGGCACATTGCCCCACCTGCTAACAAAAGTTTCGGAGTGATGATATTGGGTCAGCAATACTATGTCATCATGTCAGGTTACAGACGGCAAGTGGGCATGGAAATTGGCAGTTCACACGCCATTTTGTAGTAACAAATTGATAAGCTATTAAGCTTGTTAACAACCCAATTTTCCATTGATTCCTGAAAAATACGGCGGGCAGAGATAAAAATGAGGTTTGGGAATGTTTTACAACAGCTATGTCATGGTGAAGCAAGAACAGAAGAAAAGGTCTGCCACAGGTACCATGGTTGAATATACCAGCAGAATCAGCTGGGAAAGATAGCATGTCTGTATGTTTTCTCAAGTCATTTAAAAAAATATTTTTTAAGCCTTCAATACAAAATATTGACTGACTCTGAGGGCAGGGTACTCTTACAATTCCAACCAAGTACGACTTATTGTTCATGGCATGACCCCTCTGCCGTATGATGTCCCGGCCTACAGTCCCGATTGGGCATCGAGCTGCTGGGCACGGAGCTGCTGGACACGGAGCCCCTGCCCACTGCGCTCTTTTAATTGGCCTTCTTCCCACTTGATGGCCACTAATTGATCATCTGTGCGAGCAGAGATGGGAGTGAGCAGACCTCTCAATTTCAGTCGAGAAATGGAAAATCCAGCCCCATGTTGCATATCAATATCCCTCCATTACCTTGCCTGCAATTCTGCTGCTGCAATTCCAGATAGTGAGGTAGCAATTTTTTTTTTGACAGTGTGAACATTGTGATATCCAAACTAACTTTGATGTTAACTGATACATGTCCTTTCCATCAGGGGTCATTGTACAATAGTCAGGCAAACCATTACCATGTTCAAGAAAACATATTCTGCCAAATGCAGATTGTTTGCTTTTTCTGGTCAATTGCTGACAGGCATTTACAAAGACATGTTACACAATAGTATCCCCTCTCTTAAAAAAAAACTTTCCAAAACAAAAGAAATATCAAAACAAGCTAGAATATTCCCCTTCACCTTTGATTCCCCTTCAACTCTCTCCTTTCAGTCGTGAAACATGCCAAAGTAGACAGACCCTGTGGCCTTTGGCCACCTTGCTGCAGTATAATCCCCTGTAAGCCTGATTAGAATAGTGTACTGACTCCAGAGCTTACCACAGCAAACCCAAACTGTTTCTCAGCTGAAATACACAAAAATGTACTTTCCACAAACGGCAGTTGTTTCAACTTTTCTTCTCACGAGCAAACATTTTTGCCCTTCTGCACAAAGTACAATTTTCCAAGGCATCAGTGTCATCAAATTAACAATTTGTAAAAAGCAAAGTTTTATTAAAGCAACATTTTTATGAAATCATTACGTTCAGTGTTATCAATGTGACAACAGAGCTAGTTAGAACCTTGTAAAAGTTATATTTGTCAGTATTTCAGTAAACTTTGTTATTTAACCAGAATTTTTTTAGCAATCCAGAATCTCTGACAGCTCTATTTTTTTTAGAAAGCCAATCACTTTCAGTATTCAGATAATCTTTCTCCCTTCAGGTACTATACCCTAAGATGGTTTTTGGTGACCATGGACCTCCATGTTAATCTCGTTCTAGAGGCGTGGATCATCTTCATTGGTGATACATTGATCCAGTTTGCATTTAGATAATGCATTCTTTAAAAGTATATGGTAATAAAATAGATTGCAAATCTGCAAAGCTATTCTTAAGTTTTATTTTTTATTGATGTCACAAGTAGGCTTACATTAACACTGCAATGAAGCTACAATGAAAATTGAAAACATTGAAATTAGTACATTTCTGGATCATTATTATTGTGCCTGAACAAAAATATACTGCATCTTGTCGTATGCACAGTAAGAAGTCTCACAACACCAGGTTAAAGTCCAACAGGTTTATTTGGCAGCTCTAACTTTCGGAGCCCCAAGCCCCTTCTTCAGGTGAGTGAGGACTCGTGTTTGTGACTTCAGGTGAGTGAGGACTCGTGTTTGTGAACAAACTCGTGTTTGTGAACAAACACGAGTCCTCACTCACCTGAAGAAGGGGCTTGGGGCTCCGAAAGCTAGTGCTGCCAAATAAACCTGTTGGACTTTAACCTGGTGTTGTGAGACTTCTTTCTGTGCTTACCCTAGTCCATCGCCGGCATCTCCACATCTTGTCGTATGCCCAGTGTAACGTAGATCCCTGTTAACCAGAACTTTTGACTAACCCACACCACCCATTCCCTGAGGATGCCAGAGGACAAAGATCTTATTGTACCTATAATTCATTGCTAATCTTCAGTCAAAATAATAAAATAATTTGCTTCCACTCTAATTTTTACTGCAATTAACACATTTTGAGCAATTACAAAGTTCTGGGGTCAGATATAGTTTCTTTGACTGGAGGGGAACTGCCAAAGTTCAGTCTACAGAAACAAATTATGGCCCCAGCTAATGCTGGCCAATAATTAGGCACTTGTTAGTTTACTTATTGCATAGAATATAAGGCATAGAAATAGACCATTCAGCCCAAACAGTTCGCCCCATGAATATATTCCACTCAAGCCTCCACCCATCTTTCCTCATCTACATATATTGGGATTGACACAGTTTACATTGATTTTCACTTCCTTATATAGTAAAGGACGTATTACTAATTAGTAGCTGCTTCAAAAAAATGACTGAAATCGGGAACTCAGCAATCATTTTTACCTAAAGCACTGAACATTCAAGAAAGACCTCCTAATAATTGTTTTTAATCATTTATTCTACACATTAAAAAATAGCAAAAAGAAAAACCACTAATGAAAATTCATGAGCTGGAAGTCTGTTTGACTGATGTGGCAATTCACTGTTTCTAAAAAGCTCCTATCTCAACTTAAGCTTTTCCTTCCACGACACTCCTCCTTGATCCACATCAACAATATGTCTAGACACTGAATTCAGTGCTGCCACTCTACTGACCCACCAGGAGGCACAAAGAAGCAGCCTAAAGAAATCTTTGACAGATGAATTTTCCTTTCTTCCACCCTAACAGCTGTGTTGAATATACCAAGGGACCAGCATTGTCATTGCCAGGTTACCCCAAGCCATAAGGTTAAAATATTGTTATACAAATCTAGACCAAGAATATGTTATAAATTCAAATATTTAACTGATTCACTAGTACTAATAATGGATTACAATTTACCCAAGTGCTAAGATTCGCAATCGATTTATCAGTTCTGTTTTAACTTCTCTCAATTTGCAAAGCGTAATTTACTGAGCTAAAATAACGTCAAAATTCCTGTTGTCAGTAACAGCAGATGAAAATTTAGTTTGTCCAAATGGTAGTACTTATTTTAGTGCGGTCATTAATCCATTAAAAGTAAATGGGGCAAAATTTACATTATAATGGCGGACAAAGAATATCGTACAAGCATATCCAACATTTTTCTGCTGATATCATCCATAGTAATTTATTATAAACTCACAGCCACATAAGGAGGCTATTCAGCCCAATATGTCCTAGCCAGCTTTCTGAAGAAGATCTACACTTATGGGGTGGCACGATGGCACAGTGGTTAGCACTGCTGCCTCACAGCGCCAGGGACTCAGGTTTGATTCATGGTTTGGGTCACTGTCTGTATGGAGTCTGCACGTTTTCCCCGTGTGTTTCCTTGGGTGCTCCGGTTTCCTCCCACAGTCCAAAATACGTGCTGGTTATGAGCATTGGCCATGCTAAATTCTCCCTCAGTGTACCCGAACAGGCGCTGGAGTGTGGCGACTAGGGGATTTTCACAGTAACTTCACTGCAGTGTTAATGTCAGCCTACTTGTGACATTAATAATAAATAAACTTTAAACTGCAAACTGCATTTGCCTGTCTTTTCCCGTTAACCTTTACTCCAAATATTTATCCACTTTCCTTTTAAAAAGCTGTTGCGATTTCCACTTTCATCACTGTTTCTGCATTCTACATCCAAAGAACCTGTTGTGCAAAAACAAAATTCTCCTCACCTTTATTTTGGTAATGTTGAAGTTATACCATCTGATTATCAACTTCTGATGAGTGGAAATATTTCCTCTGTTGATCTTATCAAAATGGCTGATAACTTTTGAGCACATTTATCTTATCTCCTCGTAAGCATTTCTTTTCCAGTTTCTCTATTCTCGCCTCCTAATTAAGGGCTCCCCACGCCTAGTATTTTATTGAATCTCATTTACACTCTCTTTGTGACCTTAGCAGTTTTGTTTAAATGAAAGTGTGACAAAAAAGTAATTTTTTTTGTCTGTGGTGGTGTTATCTTATACTCTGTACAGCTAAAAACATCATGTACACGATCAACACAAGACCACAGAAGTACATTTTTAAATAATAAAACCCTCATTAGCTTAGTCCAGACACACTGTGCAGAGGTATCCAAAAAGGTACACATTCATATGGCACACACAATGCTTTGCTTGGGGTATTAATTTTTAATTGATCAAACCCATAACATAACAAATATTTTTGGGATGGTAAAATAAAGATTTGATACCCATGATGAATAGTTGTTTGCAACTGAGACATCAGTTGTTGACTTCTTTTGTCTCAATCGGAGCTGCAGTCCTCATTCAATGTCATGTTGCCACAGATCAACTAATCAGGCACCACTCAGACAGTGGATGTGATTGACACTGTGTCTGAGGGCTCTGAAGAGGACAAGGTCATCAAATAGTTGCAGTCCTCAGATAGACATCTCAGTTATCAGGAGGACTCAAAGTTCTTTAAGTGTGTTCAGCCGGCCACCCAAAAAGCTGAGCTAGATTTCAAGCAGTAGTTTTATCTAAATGGTAAGAAATGAATCTATAGTTTTATAATTCTGGGTTTAGAGACAGCAAGTGGCATCTTTTAAATTTTATGGATTGACAAGGTTTGAATAATGTATAATTCATATTAATTTGTTTACTGTTTATTCCTCTGCTATAGGTAAAGAAAATCACATTGAATCAATTTGTCAGGTGTGTATCGAAGAGAGGATCTATTTCTTTGACTGTTTGTCCACAGAGTTATGTGAATTTTTAAAAAAACAAAAACGTAGCCGTTGAGAATGTACAAATCTACAGGGCCAACAACTGGAAGATTGGATTAGATTGAGTAGCTCTTTCTCAGTCAGCACAGAAATGATGGACTGAATGGTCTCATTCTGTGCCATAAATCTTTCTATGGGCGAAATCTTACCAAAAAATGGCAGAATACTGTTTCTGGCGAGAGAACTGACGTCTTTCTTTCCCGAGAAACTAGTTGGTTTTCTCTCCAGATTCTACCACACTGCTCGCAATTGAGACATCAGTTGTTGACTGTTTTTGTCTCAATTGGAGCTGCAAGAGAGGGGCTGGGGGTGGAGACCTAAACATGTTGGCAAAACCCCGCTGCGGAGATCGGAGCGCCATCTTTAAATGGTGCCCCAATCAGGGCTGCAATAAACCTCCCCCCACACGACCATTGAGGGCTCAGGGGCTCCTCTCGCCACCCCTGATCGGAGCTAGCATTCACTCCGACACCCCCCCCCCCCCCCACTCCCGAGAATGAGATGCACTTACTGAGCTGGCAAGTAATGCTGTACCCCCAAAATATTTAACCTAAAAATGTGATAGTTACAAAACAGGGTGGATTGTATAAAGATAAAGGCAAAATGCTGCAGATGCTGGAATCTAGAACAAAAACAGAAAATGCTGGAACATCTCAGCTGGTCTGACAGCATCTGTGGAGAGAGAATAGAGCCAACGTTTCGAATAGGGTCACCCAGACTCAAAACATTGACTCTCTTCTCTCTCCACAGATGTTGTCAGACAGTCTGAGATTTTCCAGCATTTTCTGTTGTACTGTCTCACCAATGATTTGCAGAGAGTCAGTATTATTGCATTCCTTTTGTACTCTGTGTCGCTTATAAAACCAATTTTTAAAAAATATAAAGATTATGGAATATTTTTTGGATGAGATGCTGAACCAAAGAGAGTCTGCTCTCTCAGTGGATGTTAAAGATCTCAAGGCACTATTTCAAAGAAGGGTAGGGAGTTATTTCAGGTGTCATGGTCAATATTTATCTATCACCATACAAAAATAAATTATCTGGTCATTATTTCATTGCCGTTTATTGCCAGCTGTGCTCAAATTGCCATCTCCCCCACAAAATAGTCACTATATTTCAAAGTAGTTCAAAAAACATTGCAAGGAGAAGCCCAGCAATCACATACCAGTCAGTTGAACTTTGGTGGTGGGGAAGCTTTGAGAAACAATTATTCTGGATAGCATCAGTAGCTACATGGAAGAAAGTGGGTAGATTAGGAAGAACCCTCATGGATTTCTAAAGGGACAATAGTGTTTAACCCTCTTGCTGGAGTTTTTTTGAAGTGGTCACAGAAAGGATTAATGAGGATAATGCGGCTGACGTGATGTACATGGACTTTCAAAAGACATTCGATATACATTGCCACACAACAGACAAGTGAGGAAAGTCACAGCTCGGTTTAAAGTTTATTTATTACTGTCACAAGTAGGCTTCCATTAACACTGCAATGAAAGGATTGTGAAAATACCCTAGTCGCCACACTCCGGTGCCTTTTCAGGTACACTGAGGGACAATTTAGCACGGCCAACGCACCTAACCAGCACATCTTTTGGACTGTGGGAGGAAACCCATGCAGATGTGGGGAAAACGTGCAGACTCCGCACAGACAGTGACCCAAGCTGGGAATCGAACCCTGGTCCTGGCGCTGAGAGGTAGCAGTGCTAACCACTGTGCTGCCCCCTCATGGGAGAAAAGGGATGTGAATGCAAAATGCAAAAACTTTTTCACACAGCGAGTGGTTCAGGTCTGGAATGCACTGCCTGCAAGTGGAGGCAGGTTCAATCAAGGCATTCAAGAGGGCATTAGATCATTATTTACATAGAAATAATGTGCAGGAATATGGGAAAAATGCACGAGAATGGCACTGTACCATAATGCTCATTCGGAGAGCTGATGCTGGTAGGCTGAATGGCCTCCTTCTGCACCTTAACAATTCTATGGTAAAATACTTTGAAATCATGAATGCCAATATATAAAAATGTATGCCTGACTTTATTTCTTTTTATTATGGCCTAGATTTTAAGCTAATTTGCAATTGGGCTGAAATCAGCCAAATCAGAGCAAACAAATCAGTACCGTTCGTGATTCTTTAGATACTGAAACAGTTCATGTCCAATTACAGCAAGACATGGACAATGTCCAGGCTTGGGTTGACAACTGGCAAGTAATAATCACACCACACAAGTGCCAGTCAATGACCATCTCCAACAAGACAGGATCTAACCATCACCCCATGACACTCAATGGCATTACCGTTGTTGAATCCCTCACTCGGCTCCTCCCTCTGCAACTGGATCCTAGACTTCCTAACCCACAGACTGCAATCAGTAAGGCAATAGTACTTCCTCCACGATTATCCACAAAGCTGTGTCCTCAGCCCTATACTCCTTATACACCTGTGACTGTGTGGCCAAATTCCCCTCCAACTCAATTTTCAAGTTTGCTGATGACACCAACGTAGTGGGTCGGATCTCAAACAGTGAGACGGAGTACAAAGAACAAAGAAAAGTACAGCATAGCAACAGGCCCTTCAGCCCTCCAAGCCTGCGCCGATCATGATGCCTGCCTAAACTAAAACTGTATGCAGTGACAGAGTCCGTATCCTTCCATTCCCATCTTATTCATGTATTTCTCTAGTTACCAATGCCATTATCATACCTGTTCCCACCACCTACCCGGGCAGTGCGTTCCAGACATTCACCACCCTCTGTGTAAAAAGAACTTGCCTCGCACATCTCCTCTAAACTTTTCCCCACACGCTTTAAACCTATGTACCCAAGTACTTGACTTTTCTATCCTAGGAAAGAGCATCTGACTATCCACTCTGTCCATGCCACTCAATCTTGTAAACCTCTATCAGGTCACCCCTCAACCTCCGTTGTTCCAGTGAGAATAAACCAAGTTTATCTAACCTCTCCTCATAACTAATACCCTCCAGACCAGGCAACATCCTGGTAAACCTCTTCTGTACCCTCTCCAAACCATCCACATCCTTCTGGTAGTGTGACGACCAGAATTGTACACGATATTCTACATGAGGCCTAACTAAGGTTCTATACAGCTGCAGCATGACCTGCAAATGTTTATACTCAATGCCCTGACCGATGAAGGCAAGCATGCCGTATCTATCTTATCTACCTTATCCACCTGCATTGCCACTTTCAGTGATCAGTGGACATGTCACTGTCTGTCAATACTTCTAACGGTTCTATCATTTACTATATAATTCCTATATGCATTGGACCTTCCAAAATGCATTATCTCACACTTGTCCGGATTAAACTCCGTCTGCCATTTCTCTGCCCAAGTCTCCAACCGGTCTATATCTTGCTGTATCCTTGGACAATTCTCTTCACTATCTGCAACTCCAGCAATTTTTGTGTCGTCTGCAAACATACTAATCAGGCCAACTACATTTTTCTCCAAATCATTTATACATACTACGAACAACAAAGGTCCCAGAACTGATCCCTGTGGAACACCGCAAGTCACAGCCTTCCATTCAGAAAGGCACCCCTCTACTGCTACCCTCTGTCTTTATGGCCAAGTACAGTAAGAAGTCTCACAACACCAGGTTAAAGTCCAACAGGTTTATTTGGTAGCACAAGCCACAAGCTTTCAAAGCACTGCCCCTTCATCAGGTGAGTGGGAGTTGTGTTCACAAACAGGGCATATATAGACACAAACTCAATTTACAAGATAACGGTTGGAATGTGAGTCTTTACAGGTAATCAGGTCTTAAAGGTACAGACAATGTGAGTGGAGAGAGGGTTAAGCACACGTTAAAGAGATGTGTATTGTCTCCAGCCAGGACATTTTATGGCCAAGCCAGTTCTGTATCCAGCTTGTCAGCTCTCCTCTGAGGTGTAACTTCACCTTTCGTACCAGTCTACCATGAGGTACCTTGACAAAGGCTTTACTGAAGTCCATGTATACAAAATCCACTGCCTTTCCCTCATCTGTCTTCATCACTTCCTCGAAAAACTCGACCAAGTTAGTGAGGCACGACCTCCCCTTCACAAAACCATGCTGTCTATTACTAATAAGTCCACTTGTTTCCAAATGCGAGTAAATACTGTTCCTAAGAATCTTTTTCAATAATTTCCCTACCACTGATGTAAGACTCACCGGCCTATAATTTCTTGGATTATCCCTGCTATCCTTCTTAAACAATGGAACAACTTTGGCTATCCTCCAGTCCTCTGGAACTTTACCTGTAGCCAATGAGGATACAAAGTTTTCTGTCAAGGCCTCAGCAATTTCCACCGTTGCCTCCCTCAGTATTCAGGCCCTGGGGACTTATCTACTTTAATGCTTTTTAAGATGCCCAATACCTCCTCCTTTTTGATATCGACATGACCCAGAATATCTACACACCCTACCCTAGGCTCCTCATCCTTCAAGTCCCTCTCCTTGGTGAATACTGAGGCAAAGTATTCATTTAATATCTTGCCATTTCCTCTGGTTCCATGCATAGATTCCCTCTACTATCCTTGAGTGGACCAACCCTTTCCCTGGCTACCCTCTTGCTCTTTACATACTTATAAAATGCCATAGGATTTTCCTTAATCCTGTTTGCCAAGGACTTTTCTTGATCCTTTTAGCCTTCCTAACTCCTTCCTTGAGTTCCTTCCTATGTTCTTTATATTCTTCAAGGGCTTCATCTGTCCTAAGCTTTTCAGACCTTACAAATGCTTCCCTTTTCTTTTTGACAAGGCTCATAACATCCCTTGTTATCTAGGGTTCCCGATACTTGCCACACTTATCCTTCATCCTCACAGGTACATGCTGGTCCTGAATTCCAATCAACTGACATTTGAAAGACTCCCACATGTCGAGTGGTGATTTATCCTTAAACAGCCTCCCCCAATTTACACCCTCCAGATTCTGCCTAATGTTGTTGTAGTTAGTCTTCCCCCAATTTAACACCTTCGCCCGAAGACCGAGTACAGGAAAGGGAGAATCTGGTGAACTGATGCAATGGCAATAATCGTTCCCTCAATGTCAGTAAAACAAAGGAGGCTGTCATCGACTTGAGGAAGCGTAGTGGAGGACATGCCCCTGTCTACATCAACTGGGCTGAAGTGGAAATGGTTAAGAGCTTCAAGTTTCTAGGTGTTTAGATCACCAACAACCTGTCCTGGTTCCTCCACGCCAACGCTATGGTTAAGAAAGCCCACCAATGCTTTTCAGGAGGCTCAGGAAATTTGCCATGTCCGCTACGACTCTCTCCAACTTTTACCGATGCATCATAGAAAGAATGCCATCACAGCTTGATATGGCTCCTGTTCTCCTTTCCTTCTCTATGCATAGTGTGCTTTGTCTGTATAGTGCACAAGAAACAATACTTTTCACTATCTACTAATACATGTGACAATAATAAATCAAATCACATCAGCATCCTGGGGTTACCATTTACCAGAAACTGAACTGGACAAGCCATATAAATACTGTGGCTAGCAGGGCAGGTTAAAGGCTAGGAAGTGGAGAAGGTACTGGGGAGGTGATGGCATAGCGGTATTATCACTGGGCTAGTAATCCTGAGACCCAAGTTCGAATCCCGACACTGCAGATAGTGAAATTTAAATTTAGTTAAAAACTGAAATTAAAAGTCTAATGATGACCATGAAATCATTGCCAATTGTCTTAAAATAATCCATTGGCTCACTAATGTCCTTCAGGGAAGGAAATCATAAAATAATAGATTCTCTACAGTACAGAAGGAGGCCATTCGGCCCATCAAGTCTGTACTAACCACGATCCCACCCAGGCCTATTACCGTAACCCCACACATTTACCCTATTCATACCCCTGACACTAGGGTCAGTTTAGCATTGCCAATTAACTTAGCTCACAGATCTTTGGTCTGTGGGAGAAAACCTACGCAGACACGGGGAGAAAGTGCAAACTTCACACAAAAAGTTATCAGAGGCCGAAATTGAACCTGACATTGTAAGGCAGCAGTGCTAATCACTGTGTCACCCTTGCCTGGTCTGGCCTACATGTGACTCGAGATTCACAGCAATGTGGTTGATTCTTAACAGCCCCCTCAAGGGCAATTAGGGATGGGCAGTAAATGCTGGCCCAACGAGCAACGCCCATGTCCCATGAACAAATAATTTAAAAATCCTGTGATGAGTCTGTCCAGCCTCTACAAGGCGCAAGTCACGAGTGCAATGGAATACTCTCCACTTGTCTGATTGAGTGCTGTTGGAGCTGCACTCAATGAAATTTGACACCATCCAGGATAAAGCAGCCTGCTTAATTGCTACCCCTCCTACAATCATTCACTCCCTCCAGCACCAATGAACAATGGCAGCTGTGTGTATCATCTACAAGATGCACTACAGGAATTCACCAGGTTCCTTAGGCAGAACCTTCCAAATCCACAACCATCTAGAAGGACAAGAGCAGCATCATCTGAAGGTTCCCCTCCAAGACACTCACCATCCTGACTTGGAAATATATTGCTGTTCCATCACTGTCACTGGGTCAAAATCCCTAACAGCACTGTGGGGAGTGCTGAGAGACAGGGGAGTGCCGTGGAGAGTTGTTATCTCTGGTTTGTTACCCATGCCACGTGATAGTGAGGAGAGGAACAGGGAGAGAGAGCAATTGAACACGTGGCTACAGGGATGGTGCAGGAGGGAGGGATTCAGATACCTGGACAATTGGGGCTCTTTCTGGGGTAGGTGGGACCTCTACAAACAGAATGGTCTACACCTGAACCAGAGGGGTACCAATATCCTGGGGGGGAAATTTTCTAATGCTCTTCGTGAGGGTTTAAACTAATTCAGCAGGGGGATGGGAACCTGAATTGTAGATCCAGTGTACAGGAGGTTGAAAGTAGTGAGGTCATGGATAAGGTTTCAGCGTCGCAGGAGTGTACTGGCAGGCAGGAAGGTGGTTTGAAGTGTGTATACTTCAATGCCAGGAGCATCCGGAATAAGGTGGGTGAACTTGCAGCATGGGTTGGTACCTGGGACTTCGATGTTGTGGCCATCTCGGAGACATGGATAGAGCTGGGACAGGAATGGTTGTTGCAGGTTCCGGGGTTTAGATGTTTCAGTAAGAGCAGGGAAGGTGGTAAAAGAGATGGAGGTGTGGCATTGTTAGTCAAGGACAGTATTACGGTGGCAGAAAGGACGTTTGATGAAGACCCGTCTACTGAGGTAGTATGGGCTGAGGTTAGAAGCAGGAAAGGAGGTCACCCTGTTGGGAGTTTTCTATAGGCCTCCGAAAAGTTCCAGAGATGTAGAGGAAAGGATTGCAGCGAAAGGATAGGAGCGAAAGTAACAGGGTAGTTGTTATGGGGGACTTTAACTTTGCAAATATTGACTGGAAAAGCTATAGTTCGAGTACTTTAGATGGGTCAGTTTTTGTCCAATGTGTGCAGGAGGGTTTCCTGACACAGTGTGTAGATAGGCCAACAAGAGGCGAGGCCACATTGGATTTGGTACTGGGTAATGAACCAGACCAGGTGTTAGATTTGGAGGTAGGGGAGCACTTTGGTGATAGTGACCATAATTCGGTTACGTTTACTTTAGCGATGGAAAGGAATAGGTATATACCGAAGGGCAAGAGTTATAGCTGGGGGAAAGGAAATTATATGCGATTAGGAGAGATTTAGGATGCATAGTTTGGGGAAGGAAACTGCAGGGGATGGACACAATTGAAATGTGGAGCTTGTTCAAGGAACAGCTACCGCGTGCCCTTGATAAGTATGTACCTGTCAGGCAGGGAGGAAATGGTCGAGTGAGGGAACCATGGTTTACTAAAGAAGTTGAATCTCTTGTGAAGAGGAAGAAGGAGACTTATGTGAAGATGAGACGTGAAGGTTCAGTTAGGGCACTTGAGAGTTACAAGTTAGCCAGGAAAGTCCTAAAGAGAGAGTTAAGAGGAGCCAGGAGGGGACATGAGAAGTCTTTGGCAGGTAGGAAAAAGGAAAACCCTAAAGCTTTCTATAGGTGTCAGGAATAAAAAAATGAAAGATTAGGGCCAGTCAAGGACAGTAGTGGGAAGTTGTGCGTGGAGCCTGAAGAGATAGGAGAGGCGCTAAATGAATATTTTTCGTCAGTATTCACGCAGGAAAAAGACAATGTTGTCGAGGAGAATACTGAGGTACAGGCTATTGGACTAGACGGGATTGAGGTTAATAAGGAGGAGGTGTTAGCAATTCTGGAAAGTGTGAAAATAGATAAGTCCCCTGGGCCGGATGGGATTTATCCCAAGATTCTCTGGGAGGCTAGGGAGGAGATTGCAGAGCCTTTGGCTTTGATCTTTAGGTCATCATTATCTACGGGAAAAGTGCCAGAAGACTGGAGGATAGCAAATGTTGTCCCCTTGTTCAAGAAGGGAAGTAGAGACAACCCTGGTAATTATAGACCAGTGAGCCTTACTTCTGTTGTGGGCAAAGTTTTGGAAAGGATTATAAGAGATAGGATTTATAATCATCTAGAAAGGAATAATTTGATTCGGGATAGTCAACACGGTTTTGTGAAGGGTAGGTCGTGCCTCACAAACCTTATTGAGTTCTTTGAGAAGGTGACCAAAGAGGTGGATGAAGGTAAAGCAGTTGATGTGGTGTATATGGATTTCAGTAAAGTGTTTGATAAGGTTCCCCACGGTAAGCTATTGCAGAAGATACGGAGGCATAGGATTGAGGGTGATTTAGCGGTTTGGATCAGGAATTGGCTAGCTGTAAGACGACAGAGGATGGTGGTTGATGGGAAATGTTCAACCTGGAGTTCAGTTACTAGTGGTGTACTGCAAAGATCTGTTTTGGGGCCACTGCTGTTTGTCATTTTTATAAATGACCTGGATGAGGGCGTAGAAGGATGAGTTAGTAAATTTGCGGATGACACTAAAGTCGGTGGAGTTCTGGACAGTGCGGAAGGTTGTTGCAGGTTACAGAGGGACATAGATAAGCTGCAGTGCTGGGCTGAGAGGTGGCAAATGGAGTTCAATGCGGAAAAGTGTGAGGTGATTCACTTTGGAAGGAGTAACAGGATTACAGAGTACTGGGCGAATGGCAAGATACTTGGTTGTGTGGATGAACAGAGAGAGCTCGGTGTCCATGTGCATAGATCCCTGAAAGGTGGCACCCAGGTTGATAGGGTTGTTAAGAAGGTGTACGGAGTGTTAGCTTTTATTGGTAGAGGGATTGAGTTTCGGAGCCAGGAGATCATGTTGCAGCTGGTCAAAACTCTGGTGCGGCCGCACTTGGAGTATTGCGTACAATTCTGGTCACCGCATTAAAGGAAGGATGTGGAAGCATTGGAAAGGGTGCAGAGGAGATTTACCAGGATGTTGCCTGGTATGGTGGGAAGGTCTTATGAGGAAAGGCTGAGGGACTTGAGGTTGTTTTCGTTAGAGAGAAGGTTAAGAGGTGACTTAATAGAGGCATACAAGATGATCAGAGGATTAGATAGGGTGGATAGTGCGAGCCTTTTTCCTCAAATGGTGATAGCTAGCACAAGGGGACATAGCTTTAAATTGAGGGGTGATAGACATAGGACAGATGTCAGAGGTAGGTTCTTTACTCAGAGAGTAGTAAGGGTGTGGAATGCCCTGCCTGCAGCAGTAGTGGACTCGCCAACATTAAGGGCATTTAAATGGTCATTGGATAAACATATGGATGATATTGGAATAGTGTAGGTTAGATGGGCTTTAGATTGGTTTCACTGGTCGGCGCAACATCGAGGGCCGAAGGGCCTGTACTGCGCTGTAATGTTCTATGTTCTATGGGTGTACCTAAACCTCAGTGACTGCAGCGATTCAAAAAGACAACTCACCATCACCTTCTGAAGGGATGGGCAATAATTTTTGGCCTAGCCAGCAATGCCCCCATCCCATAAATGAATTAAAAAATACATGAAAGGAATGGAGAGGATACGACATGAGAACTTTGCCTCAATTTTTATGAAAGTATAAAGTAATGGGATTCAGGAAGAGAAAGTGGTGTAATCAGATAGGATAACAAAAGATGAAACGAATATTTCAGGAATGTCCTTGATGAAGCAGCTAAAGCTGGTCAGTCCTACAACATTATCCTGAGGAATTCTTGCAGTGACGTCCTGGAGCTAAGGTGATTGACCTCGAACCACCATAACCATCTTCCTTCGTGCCAGGTATGACTCCAACCAGTGGAGGGTTTTCCCTCTAATTCCACTGACTCCTGTTTTGCCAGGGCTCAATGATGCCATACATGGTCATATGCTGCCTTGATGTCAATGGCAGTCACTCTCACCCCACCTCTGGAATTCAGCTCTTTTGTCCATGTTTAAACCAAGGCTTCAATGAGGTCAGGAGGTGAATGACCATGACAGAACACAAAGTGAGCATCCATGAGTAGGTTACTACTGAGCAAGTGCTGCTTGAAAGCACTGCTGTTGGCCCCTTCCATCACTTTACTGATGATCGAGAGTCGACTGATGGGACAGTAATTGGCCGGCTGGATGTGTCCTGTTTCTTGTGCACAGGTCATACCTGGGCAATTTTCCACTGTGCCAGGTAGATGCTAATGTAGCTTTTTCAACTCACATTTTCAACTCCAATTGGTCGCACTTTCTATTCTTTAACTACTTTCCAGTTGAAGATGATATATTGATTCAAAGAGATAAAGAAAGCAGTAAGATCACAAAATAAATCTATATGATTGTTGAGTAGAACAATTCTACAGTTCTAATATAATTTGAGCAGCATCATGGTGGTCCTTCTGTTACCTGTATTTAGCGATCATGTGGTGATTTCATTAACGTTGTCACTTTAACATCAAACATTTCTATTTACGCTAGTGGGCCATTTTATTTTGAGTGGCAAGATACTTGATATCATCTTCATTACGCAAAGCCTGTTTAAGTAGAATCGGTGATTCTGTAACACGCTCGTTTGTCAGAGCTGTGGAATTCATCCTTCATACTGATGATGACATTGTAAGAATTTTAACCATGTACTCATTCAGAATTTGTGGGTTGCACATAAATGCTGGGAGAACACCTGGTTGAAATGAGCTAACATGGATCTGATAGTTAAATGACCAACACTCAAGCTTACTCACAAATGATGGCTGCATGGGCACAGAGGGTCCTCATTGCCTGTAGATCTACAACATTTTGGCATTTGCTACCAAATAAACCTGTTGGACTTTAACCTGGTGTTGTTAAAACTCTTACTGGATCTACAACAATAGCAGAGGATAAAAACTGGAAGAGGGGCGACACGGAGGCACAGTGGTTAGCACTGCTGTCTCACAGCGCCAGGGACCCAGGTTCAATTCCCTACTTGGGTCACTGTCTGTGCGGAGTCTAAATGTCCTCCCGTGTCTGCGTGGGCTTCCTGCGCCTGTTCTGGTTTCCTCTCTCAGTCCAAAAGATTGTTAGGCGCATTGGCCATGCTAAATTCTCCCTCAGTGTACCCCAACAGGCACTGGAGTGTGGCGACTAGGGGATTTTCACAGTAACTTCTTTGCAGAGTTAATGTAAGTCTACTTGTGACACTAATAAATAAACTTTAACAATACTTTTGGTAGGAAAAATCATTTGTTTATCTAACCTAGCCTTCTATGCTATGATGCTGGAACTAATAACCAGGAATTCATCCAGTCCTTTTTAAAAAGCTGGCATAATTTTTTATCCTACCATCCTTGCTATTAATCTGTTCTATAATTTATCCTTCAAATTTTTTCCTTTTTTTAAAAACACCATATCAACAACTTATATTTTTAAAGTGCTCTTAAAGTAATAAAACCTCCCAATGCACTTTGCAGGAGCATTATCAAAAGAAAATTGATACCGAGCCACATAAGGAGTTATTGAACAGATAAGCTTGGCCTAAGAAGTAGGTATTAAGGGCTTCACAGAGAGGGGGAGAGGAGACCTGGAGGGATTTAGGAAGGAAATTCAAAAACTTATGAACTGGGATAGGTCATCTGTCCTCATGATTGAGCCCTGTTCAGAAACTCGTCTTCTATCTGCCGTCTGTACTCCTACCAATAATTCTACACAGAGTACAAAAAGAAACAGTGCTCTAGGTGTTCCCTTACTACAAATAAGTTACAACTTCCTCATCTCATTAGAGTTATAAGTTACACCTTTGACAGTACAACCCATTTCATTTACTTTCCATAGTATGAAGCAACATTTTAAAATCCATTTCTACTCATCACTTCACCTGTCGTCTGGAAAGTAAAAAAATTAGATTTTTACAGTAAAATACAACCAAAGAAAAAAAAACATGCATTAATAAAACACCTGTTGCAACCCAGAGCACTCCAAAGTATTTAACAACCAATTATGTATTTCTCAAGTGATGTTACAGCTGAAATGTAGGACATGCAGCAACCAATTTACACACAGCAAGCTGAGTCACAGAGGTTTATCATAGAAACCCTACAGTACAGAAAGAGGCCATTCGGCCCATCGAGTCTGCACCGACCACAATCCCACACAGGCCCTACCCCCATATCCCTACATATTTACCCACTAATCCCTCTAACCTACACATCCCAGGACACTAAGGGCAATTTTTCTTTTAGCATGGCCAATCAACCTAACCTGCACATCTTTGGACTGTGGGAAGAAACCGGAGCACCCGGAGGAAACCCACGCAGACACGAGGAGAATGTGCAAACTCCACACAGACAGTGACCCAAGCCGGGAATCGAACCCAGGACCCTGGAGCTGTGAAGCAGCAGTGCTAACCACTGTGCTACCGTGCCGCCCATAACATGCCGCTACCGTTTACAGCAAGGAAACAGGCCCTTCGGCCCAACTTGTCCATGCCGCCCTTTTTTTAAAAACCCCTAAACTAATCCCAACTGCCCGCATTTGGTCCATATCCCTCTATACCCATCATACCCATGTAACTATCTAAATGCTTATTAAAAGACAAAATTGTACTCGCCTCTACTACTACCTCTGGCAGCTTGTTCCAGACACTCATCACCCTCTGTGAAAAAATTGCCCCTCTGCACACTTTTGTATCTCTCCCCTCTCCCCTTAAACCTATGCCCTCTAGTTTTAGACTCCCCTACCTTTGGGAAAGATATTGACTATTTAGCTGATCTGTGCCCCTCATTATTTTATAGACCTCTATAAGATCACCCCTCAGCCTCTTACGCTCCAGAGAAAAAAGTCCCAGTCTATCCAGCCTCTCCTTATAACTCAATCTATCAAGTCCCAGTTGCATCCTAGTAAATCTTTTCTGCATTTTCTAGTTTAATAATATCCTTTCTATAATAGGGTGACCAGAATTGCACACAGTATTCCAAGTGTGGCCGTACCAATGTCTTGTACAACTTCAACAAGACATTCCAACTCCTGTATTCAATATTCTGACGGATGAAACCAAGCATGCCGAATGCCTTCTTCACCACTCTGTCCACCTGTGACTCCACTTTCAAGGAGCTATGAACATGTACCCCTAGATCTCTTTGTTCTGTAACTCTATCCAATGTCCTACCATTAACTAAGTAAGTCCTGTCCTGGTTCAATCTACCAAAATGCATCACCTCGCATTTGTCTAAATTAAACTCCATCTGCCATTCGTCAGCCCACTGGCCTAATTGATCAAGATCCCGTTGCAATTGGAGATAACTTTCCTCACTGTCCACTATGCCACCAATCTTAGTGTCATCTGCAAACTTACTAACCATGCCTCCTGTATTGTCATCCAAATCATTAATATTAATGACAAATAACAGTGGACCCAGCACTGATCCCTGAGACACACTGGTCACAGGTCTCCAATTTGAAAAACAACCCTCGACAACCACCCTCTGGCTTCTGTCAAGAAGCCAATTTTGTATGCATTTAGATATCTCACCCTGGATCCCGTGAGATTTAACTTTATGCAACAACCTACCATGCGGTATCTTGTCAAAGGCCTTGCTAAAGTCCATGTAGACAACATCAACTGCACTGCTCTCATCTACCTTCTTGGTTACCCCTTCAAAAAACTCAATCAAATTTGTGAGACATGATTTTCCACTCACAAAGCCATGCTGACTGTCCCCCTAATCAGTACTTGGTCTCTAAATGCCTGTAGATCC
Organism: Mustelus asterias; assembly: GCF_964213995.1. Classification (NCBI taxonomy): domain Eukaryota; kingdom Metazoa; phylum Chordata; class Chondrichthyes; order Carcharhiniformes; family Triakidae; genus Mustelus; species Mustelus asterias. The sequence continues at coordinate 139,745,219 of NC_135801.1, read as the reverse complement.
TGTCTCTCAAAATACCTTCCAACAATTTACCCACCACAGATGTGAGGCTCACTGGCCTATAGTTCCCAGGCTTTTCCCTGCAGCCCTTTTTAAACAAAGGCACAACATTTGCCACTCTCCAATCTTCAGGCACCTCACCTGTGACAATCGATTCAAATATCTCGGCTAAGGGACCCGCAATTTCCTCCCTCGCTCCCACAAACAAACATGGATGTGATAATGACAAGATAATCTGGGTTTTCAGTGAAGGTGGTAAACAATATTGGCCAGGACACAAGAATAGTTCCCAACTCTTCTTCAACATAGTGACATGGGATATTTTACATTCACCTTGGGCAGACAAGGCTTCAGTTTAAACTGCAACAATTACATAACCTGAAAAGTTAGCGATTCATCAAAATATTAAAAATGCTACATCATTCACCAAAGCATGTACAATATGCTGTTTTCAGTTTCACAATTCAACATCAGACCGCATTAATTTTCATGGACTTATTTGCAAACTTTATGCTTTTAATATAAAACTGCTCATTGTTTGCAGCCGGGCATACATGCTACAGAGTTGTTACCACAAATAATATGTGGAAATAAACTCCAAAAGAGCACAAACAATTTCAGTCTTTTAATAAATGGACAATTACATAATTGTGCACTCTTGCATGTTAAATGTTATGCACTGCAGTTCACCAAGAATTATTGATACCAAATCTCTTTTCATAAATAAAAATGATTTAGAATCTATATAATTAGAAGTCTTGCAAGTAGTCTGAATATAGAAGGTCACAGCTAACTGCAACTCGAGATTCACATGTCTTGGGGCAAAAGATTGTAACTAACTCCAACAACGTATATATGAAGTTATCAAACATCTGGTGGGCTAAATATGAACAAATGAAACAGTAATAACTATAAAAGGGGAAAGCAATCAAATGCTCCAAGCTGCTTTAAAAATGTCATAACTGAACCAGCAAGGAACAGAAAAGAAAAATCAAGTTTTGCTAATAATTTATTCACATTGCTTTGTCATTATTTCTTTCTATATCTAAATCAGTGCCTAGGAACATTTTATTACACTGAAGAAGCTTTATAAATATAAATTGTTGGTTGCTTATGTTCTGTCATCTGCCATTTCTCAACACAGCATCTGGACATTTAATAGCTCTTTGCCAATCTTCCGCAATCTCTCCTCTTACACAAATAGCACCCTATTCCTTTCAATCATTAGTTTCAACAGCTCTAGTAAGTTCAAGGCTAAACATACTTGGATGTTGTTGCACTGTCCCAACTTGCCAAAACTGTACATTTCAACCTGCATTGGCAGCCATGCAACACTGTCTATCATTCACATACCTCAACTGTTTTGTGAAAAACACCAACTACCAGGTACACAAAACCAAGTTGTTTCGTTAGCATCATGTGTCACCAGATTCCCCAAGAATATTAAGAACAATCAGAGTGCTGTGTTTTGGGAAGGACAGTCCTGCTTTCATGACACATCAAAGAATTTTTCCACAGATCTAAATACATTGTGACTTAGAGTCACCAGAGAGAACAGGGATTGACAAGATAATAATTCTTCTTGCTTTCTTAGCCCTTCTACGTCCAGGTCACTAGAAACCCGACAACTGAATTATATTCTAATAAACATGCCTGCAATGTGACTAATATGTAACTCCTGTCAAATAGCAACATGGTTGATTCTTCCCTGCAGCTCAATTAGGGACGAACAAGAAATAGCTGCAAGCAAGTGGCATCCATACTCATGCCCACTGTTGTAATTTTAACACAGCTCAGTATTGCGTGGCTTTAAACATGAACAGCATCAATTTGCACACGTTTGTGGCTGATTCACCACATATGGTGAGTGTATTGGACAACACTGAGCTAAAGAATGTGAAAATTCAACAATGACTGGATGTCAGACAAGCCATCTGACAGCACAAAGGCAGTGAAAGGGGTCAAGAGAAGTAGAACTAGATGTCAGTCACTGAAACCAGCATTCATGAATTTGATTAAATCCATTTTGGTTCTGTGAAAGGGGAGAGAAACAATTAGGAGGGATTCAAACAGGTTGCTGCAAAAGAGATGGGCATACAGAAGTTTTATCAGTTAAAAATCTGTGTCGATGAATCCCCAACTCTCTCCAATAAGACAACCTGAGGGTTCTCCACTTCTTAAACAGACGCCCAACCAGTTCTCATCCGCCACTGCCCTGCTCCACCTGGCTGACTTGCTCTCACATTAAACAAACTTCTCTTTTGATTCCACTCACACCTTCCAAATATGTTGCTATAGAAAAACTTATAGGTCCTAGCTATACCTGCCTTTGTGTGGTTATTTGTGGAAAATTCTTTTTTCCAGTTTTTTCCTGGCACATTGATCACTGCATCAATACCATTTTCCTGTTCTCATCCAACCTGGAAATTTCATTAACTTTGATTATAATTTCCACTCTTCTCTCATCTTCATGTGTCCCATCACCAATTCACTTTGTCAACTTCTCTATCTCCATTTGAGGATAGACAATCAATATTCACAAGGTCCATTTTGCACACATCAATCCTTAGTGATAATTCTGCTATTCCCATTTACCCACCTCTTGTTTCTTCACTGTCTTAATTACCAGTTCCCTTTGCCTTGTACCATCATCCCTTTTGTCATTTAATCACTCCTGCCTTCCAACTTATTACAGACCTATCCTCATCTCTGGAATTGTTTAAATCTTATACATCCCTAACCTTTTCCAATTCCAGAAAAAACTAATTCTTCCTCTCTTCAGATAGTACCAGACCTGCTGAACATTTCCAGCATTTTGTTTTCATTTTAGATTTCCAACATCCACAGTATTTTGCCTTTGCATATTTCCCTGCCCAAATCTCTCTATTCTGCTATTAATTTTTGGTGTAGCTGTTCTCTCCTTATTCTTCCTCCCAAAATAGATTACCCTGTGTCACGTCCATTAAAGCCTTGTCCTACCCATAGCTTTTGAAATGTAAACTGTAATCAGTGTAGAATGCTCTGGAACTGAGTTTTCTTTTAAAGAAAAAGGATATTAAAATGCCGCAAAAGATGGCTGCTGAGAGTCTTTCGATTTGGTTTGTGGATTCCCCACTGTCTCAAATAGACAAAAGGACAGATCCTAGACTAAGAAGTGTCATTATTCATCTCCCGAAACTACCCAAAAGGTGCTTCCTAACTTGAATGGGTCATTCTGAAACCAAGACAATGATTGTCTCAAATGCCCACCGTGAATGCCTATAAACCATAATCGAGGTTGTGGTAATACACTGAAGCACAATGTGTTTGGAAAAGAGGACTGTAAGAAGGCTGCAATCAATGCATTCATTATCTATGCAGCCACTTCTTTTAAGAATGCAGGCTATTAGGTCCATGGAATTTGTCAGCTCTTGGTCCCATTAGTTTACCTAATACAATTTATCTGGTGTTTTAAGTTCCTCTCACCCTTTTGCCCTTGATTTTTCTTGGGATGATATTTGTCTTCTATCTGGAGGACAGATACAAAATACTTGTTCAAAGTCTCTGTTGATTCCTGTTTCCCATTATTAATTCCCTAGTCTCATCCTCTAGGTATTTTAGCTACTGTCTTCCTTTTTATATATTTGTAGAAGCTCTATTTTATATTTCTTGCTAGTTTACTCACATACTCTAATTTCGCCCTCTTGTTGTTTGGTCATCCTTTTGCTGGTTTTTAAAATTTCCCCATCTTCTGGCCTACCACTAATCTTCACAGTATTGTATGCCTTTTCTTTTAATTTGATCCCATCTTTGGCACGGTTGATGCATTCTTCTCAAGAGATACCCTATGTTGAAAGTTTGAAATAGCGTCCTATCAAATGTTTGCCACTGCTTATCTACTGTTTTACCTTTTAACTTACTTGTACTGTAGCCACTTCAGACAGCCCTTGTCTTCATACATTTGTAATTGTATTTAAGTTTAAAACATTAATTCCAGGCCCATGATTCACACCCTACAATGAATGCCTGAGTCTATCATGCCCAGCATTTTCTTTTCTTATATTAAATCCCTCTCCATTGATTGTACCTCCCCGATGTACTGACACTCAACCCCTCTCCACTGACTGGACCTCCCCGATTAACTAACACTCAACCCCTCTCCACTGATTGCAGCTCCCTCATGAACTGACACTCAAACCCTCCCTACTGACTGTACCTTCGCCATGAACTGCTGATGACACCACAGTAGTGGATCGGATCTCAAACAACAAGAAGAGAGTACAGGAAAGAGATGGAGAATCTGGGTGAAATGGTGTGACGACAATAATCTCTCCAACAATGTCAGTAAAATGAAGGAGCTAGTCATCGACTTCAGGAAATGTAGTGGAGGACATGCCCCTGTCTACATCAACGGTGATGAAGTGGCAATGCCCAAGAGCTTCAAGTTCCTAGATGTTCAGATCACCACAACCTGCCCTGGTCCCTCCATGCTGACGCTATAGTTAAGAAAGTCCACCAATACCTATATTTTCTCAGGAGCCTAAGGAAACTCAGCATTTCCACTACGTCTCTCACCAATTTTTACAGATACACCATAGAAAGTATTCAATCTAGTTGTATCATAGCTTGGTTTGGCTCCTGCCCTAACCAAGATCACAAGAAGCTACAAAGGGTTACGAACGTAGCTCAGTCCATCATGCAAACCAGCCTCCCATCCACTGACTCCATCTACACTTCCTGCTACCTCAGAAAAACAGCCAGCATAATCAAGGACCCCACATACCCCAGATATACTCTTGTCCACTTTCTTCCATCAGGAAAAAGGTACAAAAGTCTGAAAATACGTACCAACCGACTCAAGAACAACTTCTTCCCAGAATTTTAAACCGTCCAATCATATATTAAGCTGATCTTTCTCTTCACCCTACCTGTAGCTGTGACACTATATTCTGCACCCTATCATTTTCCTATTCCCCTGTGTACTCTATGAATGGTATGTTTTATCTGTGTAGCGTGCAAGAAACAATACTTATCACTGTGCATGTGACAATAAATAAAATCAAAACTGACACTCAAACCCTTTTCACTGACTATACCTCCCCCATGAACTGACTCAAACCCTCTCCATTGACTGTACCCCCCATGAACTGCTCCTCATATCTTGTCTCTGTGGTCTGCACCTCCCCCAAGAACTGACTCAACCCCTTCCACTGACTATACCTTCCCCATGAACTGATACTCAAATCCTCTCCATTGACCATAACCACCCCATCCCCCATGAACTGACACTCAAACCCTCTCTATTGACTGTACCTCCCTCATGAACTAACCCTCAAACCCTTTCCACTGACTATCTCCCCCATGAACTGACCCTGTCTCCATTGACTGTACTTCTCCACTGACTACTTCCCCCATGAACTGACCCTGTCTCCACTGACTGTATTTCCCCCAAGAACTGACCCTGTATCTATTGACTGTACCTCCCCCCTGAACTGACCCTGTATCTATTGACTGTACCTCCCCCATGAACTGACTCTGTTTCTATTGACTGTACCTCCCCCATGAACTGACCCTGTCTCCACTATTTCCAGTAAGAAGTCTCACAACACCAGGTTAAAGTCCAACAGGTTTATTTGGTAGCAAATACCATAAGCTTTCGGAGCACTATTCCACTATTTCCCCCATGAACTGACTCTGTCTCTATTGACTGTAACTCCCCCATGAACTGATCATGTCTCTATTGACTGTACTTCCCCCATGAACCGATCATTGTCTCTATTGACTGTACTTGCCCCATGAACTGACTCTGTCTCTATTGACTATACTTGCCCCATGAACTGATCATGTCCCCATTGACTGTACTTCCCCCATGAACTGACTCTGTCTCTATTGATTCCCTCCCAGTGACCCCTCTGGCCTGGGCACGAGGCGCGCGGACAGGAACCAACACGTGAATCTGCTCGAGCTAACTGACAAACTGCCACCGCACGCGCCATCCCTGGACGCTGATTGTCCACGAGGCCCCACGACCCCCGAGGCGGGTCACCCCAGCCGGCGTTGCCATGGTTACCTGGAGTAAAGCCTGCCCCCGGATCAATGAACGCAACATCTCTGCAGCTGCAACAGGCGGACAGGAAGTGCGGAACTCCGGCAAAACACATTCCGGGCTGCAAACTATTTACTCCGATGGGAAACATAGAGCAGGCACTAAAGGTTCCGGCAGACGAATTTCTGTCAAAATTTCAGTCTTAACCTGAGAGTGACTCCTCCATTTCTGAACCATTGTCAATATTTCTAAACACTACTTGTTCTTGCTGCTGATATAATTTCGCATTAAAACGAATTTGCTTTGCCAACTCTCCAGGACTGTTCTGGAGTATCCAAGAGTTAAATGTTAACTTTCTACACACTATTGCCAGCTTAGCAGGAGGAATTTTTTTTTTGCAGCATTAAAATATGCGTTATTGTCATTGTCTTTGAACACTTTTTGTTATATTGTTCTTAAATGTGGCATTAGGAACTTTTGAAAATATTAGGAACTAGAATGCCACATCACTCATCCCACACTCCAGGCAGGTGGCAACAACGTATTGGTCTGCAGCATATAGTAAGATCTGACAAATATATAGATAAAATCCAACATGTTGTAAGGTGTTGGGTGTAATTTGGTAAGACTTATTAAATTATTTGTAGTCTTAGGTAGTTCAACAGTAAGTATTTATCAACTACTATAAACATGGATACAGTAAAGGTTCTAGCTAGGAGCAGTCTCCACACTTGCTTCTACACACAGTTCTGTCCACCACTACATTAATCGCTAGGTGCAGGTCATGTGTTCTTTTCCATCACTCTGTGGATAATACTGTACTCAGTCCCTTTATGTGCCAGACCCTTATGCAGCATTTGAGTTGAAAAGTGTGATGATCATTTCAAATTGGGCAGGACAACTAACCATCCCTTAATTTTACAGGATTGTCCCATAACTGACAGTACCATCCTGAGTCCCAGGTTGCATGCATGCAGGACATTGTTAATTCGTACCTTTATAGAGCACTACCAATTCTTTCCCTCTCTGAGCCCCCTTGCAGCTCTGGCATTTCCTCCACCATCCATTCTCCCACTCCTCCCCTCCGCCACAACCACCACAATCCCCTTTCTCACAGGTCTGCCATCTCAACCCCTTCTCTGGCAGCAACCCCAACCCCCATCCAACCCCGCTACAATGGACTCTCGTGCCACTGTGTCCCTTAATTTTCACCACGGGAGTTGGTCACCCTGCTCTGGGAACCATAGGACATAAAAGTGGCAGCAGATGTCTGAGTAGAACACAAGCATAATAAATAAATGCTGAATTACATTGAGAAAAATCAAACCGAAACAGTATGTGGCAGAGAGAGAGAAAAAGTTGCCACAGAAATGCATGAACAGCTCCAGCTCAGTTGAACTGGGAGGCTGATGATGTTGTCGAGACATTTGAGATGTATAAACAAAGGTAAAGATTGACATTTAGTAGCTTTCTAAAAGGTTGTGTGTCATGAACCACGGTGATGTTACCTATGGGGGTGTCCCAACTTGAAACACCAGTTTGTGGTGGTGCATTGTTGTTTTGGATTTTGTGAGGAGTCACGTAAAACCCCATTGAGGAACCAGTCCAGTTGTTGTATAACAAATATTATGGAATATTTATTAACTTAAAAGAAAAGAAAAATACACTGCAAAAAGGACAATATTCTAAGACACTTAATTATATAAACTGCTAAACATACAGTTTATGTGGAAATTACCCTTGTTCCAAAATATATCTATGATCCCTGAACTCACTGAGACTTCCCTTTCCCAAACAACATCCAAATTAAATAAATCTATAAGTCAAATCCAGTTTATAGTTATCACATAATACAGGGTTGATGATGAAGGATGGGAAATGTCTTTTCCTGGTCCAGCAAAGATATTTAAACTGCCTTTACAAAGGTTTCCTGCAAAGTCTTGGCTTTATGACTTAGAAACATAGGAAATAGGAGTAGGAGCAGGAGGAGGCCGTTTGGCACTTTGACACTGCTCCGCCATTCATTGGGATCATGGCTGATCATCCAACCCAATAGACTGATCCCACCTTCCCCCCATATCCTTTGATGCCCTTCACCTCAAGTGAACTTGCTGTTGGCCTGGGGTGGTGGGGGGGTGTATGGTCTACTCTGCTGCTGACACCACACTCAGCTTGCCAAAATTGTGTGCTCATTGTGGCCTCACACACTTGCACTGGTCTGGGGGTGGCAGGTCCACTCTGCTCCCAGCACTGTCCTCAGCTTCCTCACATCGTGTCCACAGCCAGCAGCCACGCCACGCCACACCACGCCACACCACGCCACACCTCCTCTCCCCCTCCCCCTCCCCCTCCCCCTCCCCTCAAAGAGAGCCTATCAGCAGAAAATGCAGGGAGTAATCAGCCTCTGATTGGATGTTCTGCTAATTTTCTGTCATATTGATGTGCATGCCAGCTGAGCTGACTCTGAATGTTCCAGTACCAGGTCCGGCAGTACAAAGGGTGGCCGGTGGTAGGGCCTCTCCATTGATCGGGGACCCGTGCCTCGGCACATTGTGTTTTAGTGTAAATCCACCCCGGGAGTCAGGAAAGGATGGTAACAAATTTCTTAGGGCTTTGATTTGATTTGATTTGTTATTGTTACATGTATTGGGATAGAGTGAAAAGTATTGTTTCTTGTACGCTATACAGAGAAAACATACCGCTCACAGAGTACATAGGGGAAAAGGAAAGAGAGGGTGCAGAATATAGTGTTACAGTCATAGCGAAGTCAAATTTAAGGAAGATCCTCCGTTAGCCTTCGTGGTTGCCCGAACCAAAGGCTTTTGCGAGGTTGAAAAGACCATTTAAAGTGGTAGAAACTGTTCATTGCATTTCTCTTAAATTTGCTGTGCAGTGAAGATAATTTCTGTGGCAACTCTTGCTGGGTGAAAATGACATGAGACTCAGGAAGCAGATCTTCGACCACTAGGAGAGGTGGCAATTGAGGAGGATCCAGTCTTCCCTGTGGTAGACAAACAACTTATCAGTTACCAGATTTGGACTTGTTTCATTTCTGGAATATAGTCAGGATCACAGCATTGCTGAGATGGCTCACCTCACATTCCTCTTCCCAGGTGAGGATATGAGATTGCCAGTAATGTATCTCCAATGTGTTTTAGCATTTTGACAGGTGAAAGTACCAAGAGCTCCTCGGCACTCTCATCTTCCTCCACCTCCCCAGCTCCTCTGGCAGAGCCCTTATCTGCTCCATAGGTACCAGTGACCATGGTGCTCATTCAAAGATGCAGAGGGCACAATGTGAAGGAAATCCTCAACGGGTGCATGACAAGGCCAGCCACCACAGTCCTCATTGTCATATAGACCAAAAAGTGGTCAGCCTGCCTCCACCTCCTCTGAAGGACACGGAGGGCACTTCGTAAGAGTGTGCACAAGCACAGGGTGTTGTCTGCATAGAGCTTTAATGGGTTCACCGTGGTTACACTTTTCACATTGTAATATAACATCTGAACACTTTTTGAATATATGTTCATACAATCATAAGAACAAACAAAATGTTAACATTATGAAGGGCGTTCTTACCAGTGATGATGAAGGCAGCATGCATTGAAGTTATCAGGAACAAGGGTGTGGTCAGATTTGTAAGGCATTGGAGGGCTTCTTCCTTCTCTGGTCTATCACATGAGAATCCAATGTTCAAAAGCTCAAACACTGAGAGGTTCTTTACATCTTTCATTGTCCATCCATGCTTGACTTTAAAGGAAGCTCAATGAGAAGAGTCCACGAATAGATATGGTGCATCTCAAACATGAGTGTTGGGTACAAGGCAGTCATCTGCATAGCAGTGTTATGCATTGGCCGAGGCATAAATATTGCAGGTTGACATGCCATGTATGCTTCAGGAAACATTGCACATTTTGATGTCCCACTACTTTGGCAGCATTTGCATTTCAGGTGGCAGAGGATGAGCTTTGCGAGGGAAGCCAACGTTTAGGAAAGCTTGGAATGGGGCATTTGGCATCCACTGTAGAAACTGAACTGTTGGCCAGAATAAATTGTGTGCAATTTCATTCAAAAAGCCTTTATTGCAGAGTTTTGGGATCAACCAGTACAATATGCCTTATCTGCATGTATGATGGTACATACAATTATATCAGCATGCATACTGGGTGTGAAGTCTTGAGCCATTACGGTACTCTCAGGCATGGTTTGAGTATGCATAGGGTGGCAACTTTGGCTCCTCATTTACAGGCACTGCCATTTATGTGAGGGGGCCAGGTTGTGAGGGACTTCTTACCATGTCTGTTTGGAAAATGCTGAGGCCCATGATTATTATTGTGAGGGTTGCGGTGATTTTAATGTCATAGAGTCATACAATATAGAAGAGGTCCTTCAAGTCTGCACCACAAAACTACACAAAATCTACACTATTCCCACTTTCCAGCACTTGGCCCATAGCCTTGAATGTTATAACAATTCAAGTGCTTATCCATGTACTGAATACATACTTTGGTTCTGTCTTCACACAGGAGGACCAAATACAATACCAGAAATTTTGGAGAACACAGGGTTTAGTGAAAGGGAGATTCTGAAGGAGATCAGTATTAGTAGAGAAATGGTGTTGGGGAAACTGATGGGATTGAAGGCTGATAAATCCCCCGGGCCTGATGATTTACATTCCAGAGTACTTAAAGAAGTGTCCTGCGAAACAGTGGATGCATTAGTGGTTATCTTCCAAGATTCTATAGACTCTGGAACATTTCCTACAGATTGGAGGGTAGTTAATGCAACCCCACTATTTAAAAAGGGAGGTAGAGAGAAAACAGGCAATTATAGACTGTTCAGTTTGACATTGATAGTGGAGAAAATTCTCAAATCCATTATCTTAGATTTTATTGCAAACACTTGGAAAACAGTGGCAGGATTGGACAGAAGCAGCATGGATTTATGAAAGGGAAATAATGCTTGACTGGAATTCTTTGAAGATGTAACCAGTAGATGAGGGGGAGCCAGTGGATGTGGTTGATTTGGACTTTCAGAAGGCTTTCAACGAAGTTCCACAAAAGATATTAGCAGGTAAAATTAAAGCACATGGGATTGGGGGTAGTGTGTAGAGATGGATAGAAAACTGATTGGCAGACAGGAAACAAAGAGCAGGAATAAACGGCTCTTTTTCAAAATGGTAGGCAGTGTCTAGTGGGGTACCACAGAGATCAGTGATGGTATCCCCAGCTATTTACTATATATATTAATGATTTAGATGAGGAAACTAATCGTAATATCTCCAAATTTGCAGATGGCACAATGTTGGGTGAGAGGGTAAGTTGTGAGGAGGATGCAGAGATCCTGCAGTGTGATTTGGACAAGCTGAGTGGGCAAATGATAAGCAGATGCAGTATAATTTGGATAAGGTGAAGTTATCCACTTTGGTAACAAAAATGGTGAAGAAGGCATATGGTATGCTTGCCTTTATAGGACGGGGTATAGAGTATAAAAGCTGGAGTCTGATGATGCAGCTGTATAGAACGCTGGTAAGGCCACATTTGGAGTACTGCGTCCAGTTCTGGTCGCCGCACTACCAGAAAGACGTGGAGGCATTGGAGAGAGTGCAGAGAAGGTTTACCAGGATGTTGCCTGGTATGGAGGGTCTTAGCTATGAGGAGAGATTGGGTAGACTGGGGTTGTTCTCCTTGGAAAGACGGAGAATGAGGGGAGATCTAATAGAGGTATACAAGATTATGAAGGGTATAGATAGGGTGAACAGTGGGAAGCTTTTTCCCAGGTCGGAGGTGACGATCACGAGGGGTCACGGGCTCAAGCTGAGAGGGGCGAAGTATAACTCAGACATCAGAGGGACGTTTTTTACACAGAGGGTGGTGGGGGCCTGGAATGCGCTGCCAAGTAGGGTGGTGGAGGCAGGCACGCTGACATCGTTTAAGACTTACCTGGATAGTCACATGAGCAGCCTGGGAATGGAGGGATACAAACGATTGGTCTAGTTGGACCAAGGAGCGGCACAGGCTTGGAGGGCCGAAGGGCCTGTTTCCTGTGCTGTACTGTTCTTTGTTCTTTGTTCTTTGTACTGTCTGAATAGCCATAAATTAGGAGAGGGGAATGTGCAACGAGACCTGGGTGTCCTTGTATACCAGTCACTGAAGGTAAGCATGCAAGTGCAGCAGACGGTAAAAAGGGCAAATGGTATGTTGGCCTTCATAGCGAGAGGATTTGAGTACAGGAGCAGCGGATGTCTTGATGCAAGGTCTTGGTAAGGCCACACTTGGAATATTGTGTGCAGTTTTGGTCTCCTTGTCTGAGGAAGGATGTGCTTGCTCTGTGGGGAGTTCAGAGAAGGTTTGCCAGACTGATTCCTGGGATGGCAGGACTGACGTATGAGGAGAGATTGAGTCAGTTGGGATTGTATTCGCTGGAGTTCAGAAGAATGAGGGGGGAATCTCATAGAAACCTATAAAATGTTCCCGATGGTTGGGGTATCCAGAACCAGAAGTCAAAGCCTGAGGATACAGGGTAGACAGTTTAGGACAGAGATGAAGAGACATTTCTTCACCCAGAGAGTGGTCAGTCTATAGAATTTAGAAGAATGGAGATGCTTGAGATAAGGCCACAATCAGATCAGCCATGATCTTGTTGAATGACAAAGCAGGCTGAAGGGGCCGAATGGCCTACTCTGTTACTATTTCCTATGTTCTTATTTTGTTCTTACCCACAATCCCATTGAATGTCAGAGCATACTTCTGAGGCCATTTGGCCAACTGTTGTTCCTATTTATTATGTTGTGTTCTTGTAAGGTAGTAAAACAGTATAGAAAAGGTAAGTGCAGAACATTTATCCAAATTTAAGAATGATTGGAGAAGGCTTGCAAGTTCAAACAAGGCAAATTTTGGTCTGATGTCAAGAAACCCTTCATACAAAAAGTGATGGGATTATCCTGGAGCCTTCGAGAATTAAAAAATAATCTCATAGACACTGTTGCAATCTGACTGACAAAAAAATATTTGGGGCATTAAAAATATTTTTTTTCATTTTTGTTCAAGACCTTAATTTATTATTTGTTAAACGTATTGGAGATGTTTGAATAGGCAGTGCAGTAAGAGGTGTGAGGGCATTTAAATTCAAGATATAGTCTAATCAAGGTATGTAACATTATGATTAATGTGTGCAACAAACGTTTTGGTTGTGTAGTGAAGGTGATCTAAAATAATTTATTAAACAATTGGATGTTAAAATAGGGAAGAGTGGTGGTGGTGGGATGTGGGGGGTGGGGTGGGGGGGATGTCAGGTGGGGGAGGTGATTTCTCTGACAGATGAGCTGAATGAGGAAAATCGTCTTGTTAATCCATATTAAACTTTTGATAACAATTTCTCGCCCTAAAAGCTGTGCTTTCTTTATGTAATTCACTAAGATACTGTATTGTGTATTTAATGTTATATCATTTAAATAATATGATTTTTTTGAGCCTAACTATAATCTCGATGTGTTTGCTTTGCTTATTGTCCCTGTTGTCGTTTGGGTGGGATTTGTTTTAAGGCAATGTTGGCTCTCGGTTAAATTCAAGGTGTTCACCGCATAAAACCAATAATGTTACTTTTCTTTAATCAAATTCTGAAATGAGGCTGACAGATTGGCCACTTTCAGCCTTCCTTTTAATGATACAATTAGGATGACAAGAAAAGCAGACGGGCACATCAGATGTCATTCACTTCAGTTTAAAAAATGTGACCTCTTTCAAGTGCATCTCGATTAAACACAGCTGCATAATAGGTTTTTCAATCACTGTCTCCCCCACTCATCATAAATGTCACTCTTAACATTTCCCCAACGTTGACAGCTTTATGGAGCGAAACATGTGAGTTTTAAATTTCATAAATCAATTGCAGCTCACATAGCCATAGAACAATTAAAAGGAAAACCAACGAGAACAGCTTTAGAATTTAAAAAGTCACAGTTCATGTTATATAATATTAAGTGCACAACGCAGTATCCTGATTTAAAGAATACACATCTTTTAATCTGCTATTACAAGGCTGAATTGGAAGAACGGGGCCATTTGCCTTATTCTGGCTCATCTATCAGATAAGAATCTATTGATAGCCTAGGTTTCCTCCACTACTTGTGTGAATTTTAATGCAGTGTTAAAATGGTCCCGGAACCACAAATGGCACAATTCCACAGAAACGGGAAAAAATAGACTTCATTTTTACCACTAAGCTTCCAGCATCTGGTTTGCATTTTGAAAATTTCCAGCTAGGCTGTATTTATAATTGGTGGGGTTAGGTGACGCCCAATGCCAACATAAGTATCTTCTCCAGGCAACAAGAGGGAAGTTGTCACTTGCGTGAACGGACAGTCAGTCCAAATTAAAAGCCTGAAGTAAAAACACAGTGACTTAATTACAACTGTCCGATAAAATTGAGGGAAGCAGCAACTCCTGCACCACAACCCATTTATGCGGGAATACATAGCAACGTCAGAAGATTGGCAAAAGTTGTTCTTTCCAAAGAAAAAAGCAGATTAATAGTTAAAATGAATGAGTTTCACAGTTGTCAATGTTGGCAAAATGTTAAATATCCAAGAACTCAGGTTTATTCACTACTCTGTTGCCTGTATCTTGCTCTGTGGTGAGCGCAATTTACCCATCATAACTGTTTTCATTGATAAATGTTCACTCCCTTCCCTCCATTGAATTTGATTCAAAATCATTCTCAACTATAAATCCCTCCATGGCCTTGCCCCCATATCTGCAATTTCCTTCAGGTCTGTAACTGGTCGAAATGTTCCAGTCATCTGACTCAAGTTTTTTGTGCATCATTTAGAACATAGAACATAGAACATCACAGCGCAGAACAGGCCCTTCGGCCCACGATGTTGCACCGACCAGTTAAAAAAAAAACTTTGTCGCACTAAATGTATGAGAGTCTTCAACCATCTTTGCCATACTCTTGTCTTTCTAGGTGGTGGAAGTCAAGGATTTGGAAAATACTGCCGCAGGAGTCTTGGCTCAGGATCCAATCTTGTTTTTAAACTCTCCTGTGAAAGGCCTTGGAATGTTTTATTATGTTTTCAGTACAAGTTCTTGTTTCTCTCTGTTCCTGACAATTCATAAATCTGCCAGCCAGACCTGGATTAAGATTTTTTGGGAAACTGAGGATCAAGAGCATTTGCAGCTGCTACACATTCCCCAAGCAGCCTGAATGTTGATGATCATGTTGCCACGGCCAATACTAGCTCTCTAAGTAGAGCACTGAGAATTAAACCCATGGTGAAAATTTAATGGTTGTTGTGATTTTAATGGTCAAAGACAGGCCTGATGAAGTCCGTAAGAAACTCTCCAAAAATCAGGATTGACAATTTGGTACATTTCAGGAATGATTGCCCACCTGAATCCAGGTTTCTCAAAATTTTACATGTGAATTTCTAAGGAGTGAGCAACATAATCTTCCCAGAAGTTAGGTCTGGTCCTTATGCTTGTCCAAAATTTTCACATTACAGGCTGTCCTCAAATTAACAAAGTTAAAATTACAATGAACGGCACTTGCAACTTTTATAATTTTTTATAAACCTCTCTTTGATCCATCATTCATGGTAGCTCCTGTTAGTAATGGTCTAAGGTTTTCACTGGGGAATGTCACTGGATGGTGGCCACAGGGACGTGTTTGCCACAGAGGTGGAGAAATTTGAGGAAGAAAGCAGGATCTCTAAAGAGATGTTGTGAATGATGGATCAAAGAGTGTTTTAAGAAGGAAAATTAATGAGGCAGTGAGGGTTGTAGTATCCCGACAGTGCAGAAGGAAGCCATTCAGCCCCATCAAGTCTGCACCAACAGCAATCCCACCCAGGCCCTATTTCCGTAACCCAATGTATTTACCCTGCTAATACCCCTGACACTAAGGGGCAATTTAGCATGGCCAATCAACCTAACCCACACATTTTTGGACGGTAGGAGGAAACAGAGCACCTGGAGGAAACCCACGCAGACACAGGGAGAATATGCAAACTCCACACAGTCACCTGAGCCGGAATTGAACCTGGGTCTCTGGTGCTGTGAAGCAGCTAACCACTGTGCCACCGTGCTGCCTCGGTTACAGGGCAAGAGGAGATTAAAGACTACTTTCTGATTCCATATTGCTAAGACTGCCAAATTCCGATTCTATAACATCTGTCTGCATACCTACCTCAGCCCATCTGTCACTATAACTTTGATACGTACTTTCATCACATCTGGATTTAATTAGTCTAATGCTCTTCTTGCTAGCATCCTATTTTCTTACATCTACAAATCTATGAGCATATCCTATTCCACTCATTCAACACCTCTTCTCATATTATAGTAATATTATATTGTAGTATAATGGTTGGACACACAAAGGGTTAATATGGTGCTGAGTATAGTACTACCCACACAGTGGTGCAAGAAAGCACATGACCCAAGGTCAGTGTGGTATTGAGCCGAGGCATGTATAAGCCTAAGCAAGGAGACAGCTCCTAACTTTTGCCCTTTATTGTACATGCGTAAATTAGTTCTAATAGTTATGATACAGACAGCTGAGTTTTGGATGAGCTCAAGTTAACAGGCAATTTCTGCTTTATATGACTAATAACAGACAAACAGAAACTATGTAGACTTGCAAAATTGAACTACCACTTTGGCTATCATTGTGAGGTATCGCTTTTCTGACTTTTCTGTTCCTTCAAGGAGTGGAAGGTCATCATTAGTTGGTGCCACGTTTGTTCTTATGCGGAGATGATTGAAGGATATGGTAAATGACCTAAAGTCACAACATTGGTTAACTTGTTTTCATGGGAATTGCCTCAAGCAGAATATGCTAGAAAACAATGAAGTTTTGCTCAAACCTTTCATGTTGCTAAATTTAATGATAGCAAAAGTTGAAGTGACTTCCTGAGTGAAGATGTAACTACTTTTATCAAGAGGCAGATAAACAGGGGTAATATTTTTCATGCCTCTATTGATTATCATTGGAAATCTGTACTGCTGACTGACTGGTCTAAAATATACCATCTTAAAATAGATGCTTTTGTGAGAAGGTCAAAATCTGTTCAATCCTCGCAGTATTGAAAATATTGGATTTATGTGAGAATATTGCATCTTTAATCCTCCGACTACTGAAAAGATTATGACGGATTTGGAATCAGTTCTCATGGTTAGCTGGAGAAGCTTGCACCTAATTTACTGCCAGGAGTTTGACGACAATATACTGTTCATTTATTTCCCCCTTATCTCTGTAGAATTGTTACAAGTTTAGGGTCTGTGTTAGATTTCTTTTGGGTACAGGGCTACTGCTCACTTCCATGAATGATCTGAGCATCTTATATCGAGGCTCAAGCCTGCATGTTCCACTAACAAGAAATTTGATAGCCTGACCTGGGGTTGCAACAAAAGCCAAGCAGGATTATATGTCTTTTACAAATGCCTTCATGTACCATTCACTAATTTATTTGAAGGTAGACTGAGAAACATTTGGTGAAATGAGGCCAGAAACCAATAACTAGTTACTTTATTTCACACACTTGCCATTTATTTATAAAATAACATACAAAGTAACAATCAGGAAAAAAAATAATAAACTGGCACCTTGTTCCCATCATGGGCTAATTTTACTTGCTTTTGGCATCATCGCCTTTCATCCAGACTATCAAGTGCAAAAACAGACTTTATTTTTAGTATATAAATCCTCAGCCAAAGCTCTGTTCACAAGTTCCTTGATTAAAATTTTCTTGCCCACATGCTCCATTTTCTTCTGTTAATTCTGTCTTTAAAAAGCAGGGGACATTGTTTCTGGCACCTTCCAAGACAGAGATTTGCCAATAGACCTGTCAACCAAGCAACCACTCCCTCTCATTGGGAGTAGATTTTTTCACAGTCAGCATTTACCATGCCTGCTTTTATGCACAAACTCTGTAGCCTATGACCTTTCTTTTAATTTAAACCTGCATGACTTCATTTTGTTTTAAGCATAACTTGATCTCAAAGTATTTTCCACAAAGGGGAGATGAGAGTGACTGCCCTTAACATCAAAGCATTTGACCAAGTGTGGCATCAGGGAGTCCTGGCAAAATTGAAGTCAATGGCAATTGGGGGGAAATCTCTCCATGGATTGGAGTCACACCTGGTAAGAAGGAAGATGGCTGTAGTTGTTGGAGGCCAATTATCTCAGTCCCAGGACATCACTGTAAGGATTCCTCAGGGTAGTCTCCTAGACCCAACCACCTTCATCTGCTTCACTATTGACCTTCCTTCTTTTATAAAGTCACAATAAAGTTATAAAGCATTTAGATAGTTACATGGGTAAGATGGGTATAGAGGGATCATAGAATCATAGAATCATAGAAACCCTACAGTGCAGAAGGAGGCCATTCGGCCCATCGAGTCTGCACCGACCACAATCCCACCCAGGCCCTACCCGCTAATCCCTTTTTGTACCCGCTAATTTACCCGCTAATCCCTCTAACCTACGCATCCCAGGACTCTAAGGGGCAATTTTTAACCTGGCCAATCAACCTAACCCGCACATCTTTGGACTGTGGGAGGAAACCGGAGCACCCGGAGGAAACCCACGCAGACACGAGGAGAATGTGCAAACTCCACACAGACAGTTTCCCGAGCCGGGAATCGAACCCGGGACCCTGGAGCTGTGAAGCAGCAGTGCTAACCACTGTGCTACCGTGCCGCCCCAATATGGGGTCAAATGCGGGCAATTGGGTATCTTAAGGTTTTAAAAAAAAGGACAGCATGGACAAGTTGCGCCGAAGGGCCTGTTTCCATGCTGTAAACCTCTATGACTCTCTATGACTCTATGACAAGAGTGGACGTTCGCTGATGATTGCAGTGTCCAACATCATTTGCAACTCCTCAGATACTGAAGCAGTCAGTGTTCATACGAAGCAAGACCTGGACAACATTCAGGGTTGGGCTGATGAATGGCAAATAATATTCATGCCACACAAGTACCAGCCAATGAATGTCACCAACATGACAGAAGCTAACCATCGCCCCTTGACATTCAATGGCACTACCATTGCTGAATTTCCGTCTATCAACATCCTGGGGGGGGGTTAAAGAAACTGAATTGGATCAGCAGTATAAATACTTTAGCTACACGAAGCAGGTCGGAGGCTGGGAATTCTAAGGTGACTAACTCACCTCCTGATTCCCCAAAGTCTACACACCATCTACAAGGCACCAGTCAGGAGTCTGATGGACCACTTAGCCAGTTCCTGGCTAAGTGCAGCTCCAACAACACTCAAGAAGCTCAACATCCTCGAGCACAAAGCAACCCACCCCCAACTGAGGCATTTATTCTCTTCACCACGAAGACACAGTTGCAGCAATGTGTACTGTTGCAAGTACAGGCAGTCTTCAACTTTATGATGTTTGAGTTACGATGAACGGCACGACATTCATAAATTGACATCCCATTTCAACTTTACGAGCTGAAACAGTGCCAGTTTTGCCATGCATCATTTTTCAACTGGTCTGGAGATAGGATTGGAAAATTTACTGCAGCTTTTTTTACCCAGTCAATATTTACTTGCAACTTTTGTCTGTGTTTCCTTTTTCTCTACAGCCAATAATTTCACTTGAAGCCAGTGTGTGCTTTTGTCACTTGTAGCTTTTCTCTGTTTTCCTTTGTTCTTTTCAGCAGCTGTTTGCAGATTTTGAACCTGCATTCCTAGGTTCTCAGAGTCTCCTCTACTACTACTTACATGGACGGCACAGTAGCACAGTTGTTAGCACTGCTGCCTCACAACTCCAGGAATCTGGATTCGATTCCCACCTTAGGTCACTGTCTGTGTGAAATTGCATGTTCTCCCTGTGTCTGCGTGGGTTTCCTCCAGGTGCTCCGGTTTCTTCCCACAGTCCGAAGATGTGTGGGTTAGGTGCATTGGCCATGCTAAATTGCCCCTTCATGTCCTGGGATGTGTAGGTTAGAGGGGATTAGCGGCGTAAATATGTGGGGTTACGAGGATAGGGCCTAGGTGGGATTGTTGTCAGTGCAGACTTGATGGGCCGAATAGCCTCCTTCAGCACTGTAGTGATTCTGTGATACTTTTGCAGGTTTCAATAATCTATTTTACCACTCCCTGATACCATGTTGCAAGTGTAAGGACAATAATCTTCATTAGTGAGAGGTTTTTATTGACAGATCTTAAGATGTCCTCTCCCAGAGGCAGACTCCTCATGGCTTGAACAAATGACTACAATAAGGCCTGAGGTGCCAGACTGGTTACATTTCAAAACCCAAACATGGTGTCTTTTGTTTGCCAGGAAAATGGGGTGTTTGTATCTTTCGTTCAACATGAAAGGGGAAATATTTGGGTTTTGAAATGTAACCTGTCTGACTGAGACTTCAAGTTTTCAGTAGTCACGTGACCATGCCATGTGTCTACCTCGGGAGGCAGGCATTTTGAGATCAGTTCAATAAAAGTCTCTCACAGACACGCAATAATAAAGGCTGCCGTCCTGATACTTGCAACATCTACTATATACATGATGAACTGTAGCAACTCACCAATGCTCCTTCGACATCACACTTATTAAACCCACAACCTCTATCACCTAGAGGGACAAGGGTAGCAGAGGCATGGGAGAAACACCATCACCATCATGTTCTGCTCCAAATCACACACCATCCTGATCTGGAACTGTTTATCTGTTCCTTCACTGTCGCTGGATCGAAATCCTGGAAATTCCTTCCTAACATTCTGTGGCCTCATCTTTGGGAGCTACGACATCTGGTGCTGTCGTCCGATGCAGCTCACCGACTTTGGGAGTACCTGCATCAGATGGACTGCAGCGGTTCAAGGTGGCGGCTCACAACCAATTTTTCAAAGACAGTTCAGGATGGGTGACAAATACTGGCTGAGAGAGGGACACCTGCACCCCGTGAAAATTTTTTAAAAAATGATCAAACTTCTAAAATGTGAAAACACAATACCCTCTGCAACATGTCCTGAGACACATTCAAATTGGAGAATTACTCTCGCCTGAAGCTATTGTCTGAGGCCAGGTTCCAGATGCCTCCATGATACAAATTGGTCTGTTTATATGGGGCATGACACATACAAAGGATCAAAGTAATTAAATTAAAACAGCAACAACTATTTTGTTTGATGGCTGCATGTGATCATTACAAGCCAGCAGCTGCAATCCATGACTTGCCATATCAACTGGCTCTGCCTGCTCAAACACAGGGAGGGGTCAAACAGGAAGTCTTGCTAATTTTTCTCCCAGGTGTTGTTTTGCGAATTGGAATTCTGTGATTGATGAGAACCGTGGACTATATCAACCAGAAGTGAAACATGCTAACTGCCAAGCTTTGCTAGGCATTTTGGCCAAAATCACCAGCAAATCCCAAAGAAAGAGAAAGAGAGTTCAGAATTTGTCTTACAGCAAAATAGTAGCCTCGAATGATTTGGGCTCTTAAAGGCAGCTTAGGTTGAATCATAGAATCCCTACAGTGCAAAGGGAGGCTAATTGGCCCATCCAGCCTGACACTAAAGGGCAAATTTAGCATGGCCAATTAACCTAACCTGCACATCTTTGGAGTGTGGGAGGAAACCGGAGCACCCAGAGCAAACCCACGCAGACACGGGGAAAATGTATAAACTCCACACAGACAGTCACCCAAGGCTGGAATTGAACCTGGGTCCCTGGCGCTGTGAGGCAGCAGTGCTAACCACTGTGCCGTCTTTTAAAAATTTAAAATTGAGCAACTGGGAGTGAAGCCCCATGATGCAGTCAGTCTATACCATGATTAAAGAGAGTCAACTAAACAAAGTAAATCAAGAAAGAGTGACAAGTGATGCCAGGATTCGGGTTCAATTGTTTGAAGATCTTAGAACAAGACAAGACTAAGGGAGGGAAGGAGATCTAAAAGAATGAGAATTTACAGTAAGAAATTGCATGAAAGCTAGCAAACCTCAGAGCTATAATTAACTGAAGTATCATTTAACAATGCAAACAAATGATTAATTTTACTTGAGCAAGGACAATTCTCATTACATCTGTGTAAACCACTTTCATGATCTCTCTCCCACTAGACCCACACTCTGGAAATATGAAACAGAATTTACCTCAGCCAGCCACTGCCTCAAAAGAAAGTTTAGTATTCTATATGCAATTCCTGTGGGAACATTGCAACAAGGAATGAACTTGAAAAGATAATTTATCATACCAAAGAAATGCTACAAAGTGTGTTGTCCACGGGAATGGACATCTGTCGTATAGCCGTTGTCTTGTCTGGATCTGGTTTCACACCTTTGGCTGTGAGGAGTGACCCAAGTAGGGAAACTGATTGACCCTGACTCTGCATTTAGCAGGGTTTGAGATTCAACTGTATGGTCTTAATTCTGCCAAGGTCTAAACAAAAACAATCATTGAGTTCTTGCATTGTATGACCCCAAACCACGATGTCATTGACAATGATCTTGCAGGATTGGCCTGCAAAGAGTTGCTCCATGCACAGTTTGAAAACCTTGCCACCAATGGAGATTCCAAGGAACATGCGGAGAAAACGGTATTTACCTGCTGAAAACATGAATGCAATGAGTTTCGAGGATTCTTCAATTCTGCGATTTGCCAGAACCCACATTTCTCATCCAAAAAGCTGAAAACTTTGGCATTGGGCTCATCAGTTATAACCTGTTCAATCGTATTCAGATGGTGCTGAGGTCTGAGGAGTGCCTTTTTTAAAGTGGGTTGAGTTGATGCTGTCTTTCCTTACTGCAGCCATCACTGCTGAAACTCATGCTGCGACCTCGTCAATGGGAGCTATGACACCCAGTGTTGCCATCCGATGCAGCTCATCAACTACCTTCTGCTTCATAGCTTCCTGGAGCACAGCTTGTTGGTGGTACCAAATCATCTAGCCTCATATGGTATATTACAGGTAGTTTACCAATGCCATCATGGTTGAATAGATCTTTATATTCTATCATTTCTGGGGCCTGGTGCTGCAGAGTGTGTACATCTGGACCAAAGTGGATTAGTTCCATTGTAATGCTGTCCCAAAGATCCAACAATGGCCTTACAATCTGGGCGACAGTATGAAATTTGAAGCTGCCCTGTGTGCAATAGAGAGTGGCCACACTTTCTGTAGAGATGGTTCATCCGTTGTACACCACAAAGTCCATCTGGCTGTTAGGATCTGCTGCAGCATATGGGTCAAATTCCTGCAGCATTTACCTGGGCAGTACATAGCACTTTGCTCCAGTGTCAATCTATACTTCAGTTTTGCATTGCTGCAGGCAATGCACAAGGTGGTGAAGATCTCACCCTTCACCGTAATGGAGTTGACACTCTCACAGTAGAGTGCTGTTGGAGGTTCAGTGGTTGGATTGATCTGATTGAGCTCCAGTTTATTTACCTTGTTTGTGCTGGAAATCCTGGAGGAGTGACTGGCTGCAATGTGGCTGGCAAAGGAAGCTGGCCGTGGTTTGAAATTGTAGCATTTCGCATAAGTTCCATTTACCACATTCATTGCAACATTTACCAAGCAGTTCTGTTCTGTTAGTGATGGCTGCCGCAGTTGGGGCAGGTTGTGCCCTATATTGTGAAAACTTCTGTTTCCCACCTTAACTTTTTGCTGCTATTTTCTGACTGCTCATTCAGCATTCGGATGCTGACGGCTGATTGCAATGTTAGATCTTTCTCATGAAGAAGCTGCTTGCAGGCAAGATCATTGTGGACCCTACACACAATGCGAGCCATGACTAGCTCCTGGATGAAGGTGATGAACGCACATTTTTGGGCTAGAACTTTGAGTCGCTGTGTAGGACTGAATCGATTCATCAAACCTTTGATTGGTAACATTAAATGTGTGTCTGTCGGATATGATGTTCTTTACTGGCAAGCAAATGCTCTCAAACCTTTTAAACAATATCTCCTCCTCCATTTGTAAAACACAAGAGTCAAATTTCTCGACAGCCTTGGGGCCCACTAAATTTATTAAAGTCTATGCCTGTACCTTCTTTGATTTGTCTGAGAGACCATCACGGCAGTAGATGCCCCGCTCTTCTTCAAACTTTGCCCAGTTGTCCACGATTTTTTTGTCGAATATGAGCAGGTTGATGCGATGACGTCCTTGTGTCATTGCATTTGCTCCTGATACAATGTAGAAGTGCTGGATTCCAATGTCTGGTGACCAAGGACTTAGAACAACAATAGTTTAGTGAATACTCTGAGCAGCTCTTACATGCTGTGTATCTGTCCGCACTTGGGGGTGGGGGGGATCTCCCACATGACAGACACATGGCCCCTTACGTACCCATGTTATCCCAGCATCCACATGACCACCCAGTCTACAGGCCAACCATGGAAAGCTTCTGTATTCAGCCTTCAGTGAGGGTGGCACGTGCTGGTGGAAACTGAGCTCAGTCCCTTTACTTAATTCAGACGTTGGGAGTTGGATCCTCTGCCTCCAGGTGTTTCCACTGACACCAACAAACAGACCTCGCCTCACACAAAGTCAGTGAGAAAGGTCAGAATGGGGAATCTGGCACATGGACAACCGCTGATTAACAATCTGGTCAGTCAATCGCTGTCCTGGATCTGGCAATCGAGAATCCAAAGTATCCAATCAGCAGTGGCAATGGGTGAGATCACACAAGAGAACAAATTCAGTGCTGGGCTACATACTTCCCAGTTAGTGCTGAAACATTGATTGACTGCATCATGCCAGGATTTAAAAAAAACATTTCTTTCAAACTTAGGAATGATGGCCAAGTCGATTTTGTCCAAGTCCAGTCATAGAATCATAGAAACCCTACAGTGCAGAAGGAGGCCGTTCGGCCCATCGAGTCTGCACCGACCACAATCCCATCCAGGCCCTATCCCCACATATTTACCCGCTAATCCCTCTAACCTACACATCTCAGGACTCTAAGGGGCAATTTTTAACCTGGCCAATCAACCTAACCCGCACATCTTTGGACTGTGGGAGGAAACCGGAGCACCCGGAGGAAACCCACACAGACACGAGGAGAATGTGCAAACTCCACACAGACAGTGACCCGAGCCGGGAATTGAACCCGGGACCCTGGAGCTGTGAAGCAGCAGTGCTAACCACTGTGCTACCGTGCCGCCCCTCAACTCACAAGTCAAAACAATTTGGCTGGAGTCCAAGTCACTGACTCAAGTCACTAACTTCCCATGTCCTGGATAACCACATGTGCAACAATTGCCATCAGCAACAGCAGCTCGAGTTCCAGAGGTTGAGCAGCAGCTGGTTTCACTGTGGTGCATCTGCAAGGTTGAAGGTTTTGTGGAAAGTATATTTATAGATGTGGTTACCCCGCAGCTTAAGAGTGTGCAGTGACAGAAGGAATGGGTGACCAGTGGGCAGTCAAGAAGAAACAGGCAGGTAGTGCCTTTCACATCATCCCCTTAGATGTTCCCTTCCTAACAGCACTGTGGGTGGACCTGCACCACAAGGACTTCAGCAGGTCAAGGCGGCAGCTCATCACCACCTTCTCAAGGGAAATTAGGAATGGGGAATAAATGATGGGCTAATCAGCAATGCCCATATCTTGTGAACCAGTAATTTTAAAAAATCTCACTCTCTAACCAGTATTCAGTTTTGAATACTGATAGAAGTGATGATTTATCTGACGAGTGCAGCCAGAGCCAAGTCCATGGCACACGGGTAGCTCAGCTGTACAGGAAGCACAGAGAAAACTGGAGGAGCAATTGTGATAGGAGATTCGATAGTTAGGAGAACAGACAGTTATTTTCATGCCCTTAGACATGAATCCAGGATAGTATGTTACCTCCCTGATGCCATGGTCAAGGATGTCACTGAAGGGCTGTAGATCACCCTGAGGGGTGAGCAGCCAGCACTCATTGTCCACATTGTATCAAACATAGGTAGAAAGAGGGATGGGAGTAATCTCCAAATTACTCATATGAGTATAGAAATAGGAGGATAAAACAGATGAATGTGTGGCTGGAAAGATGGTGCAGGAGGGAAGGCTTTAGATTCCTGACATACTGGGACCATCTGTGGGGGGGAATGAGCTGTACAGACTGGACAGGTTGTACCTATACAGAGCTGGGATGCTATTGGAGAGGGTTTACACTAACTTGGCATGAGTGTGGTAACCAGGAGATAACATCAGAGAGAAATACCCAGGTACACAGATTACTGGAAGAGGCAGAATTAAAATTGATATGGAGGTGGTATTGGATAGGTTGTCTGCATTTAAAAGTTTGTAAAATACCAGTCCTGGTGGAGATGCATCCAAGGAAGTGTAAGTGAAAATTAGGAAGGCACTAGCCATAATTTTTCAATCTTCTTTAGGTTCAGGAGTGGTGCCAGAGGACTGGTGAATGGCTACGCCTTCTTTCAAATAATTCAGGACAAAATTAGTAGTTATTTGGAAAAATATGAGTTAATTAATAGTCAACACAATCTTAAGTAAGTGAATTGAACACAATTTGCCCTTAAGTTTTTTGATGAAATAACAATCATGTGCTGTTGATGTGGAGTACGTGGACTTCCTAAGGTTTTTTGATAAAATGCCACGCCACAGTCTTTGAGAAAAGTTAGAGGTCATGGAATAAAAGGGACAATAACAACATGGATACAAAATTGGTTTACTTACAAGTAACAGAGGATAGAGGTTAATGGTTGTTTCTCAGCCTGGAAGAAGATTTATAGTGGAGCTTCTCAGGGAATGTTTGGATCTTTGCTCTTCCTGAAATATATTAATGACCTATAACCTTGGCGTACAGGACACAATTTCATAATTTGGGATGATACGAAACTTGGAAGTATTATGACCATGAAAAGGATAGTGCAGAACTTTAAAAGGATATAGACAAACTGGAAGCGTGGCTGAACAAGTGGCAGATGAAATTTAATGCAGAGTAGCATGAAGTGATTCATTTTGGTACAATAAAAGGGTACAGCAATTAAAGAGCATGCAGGAGCAGATGGATCTGTGTGCATCTCATTGAAGGTAGCAGGAGAGTTGAAAGTGGTTAATAAAGTATACTGCATCCTGAGCTTTATCAACTGGCGCATAGAATACTTATGAATGGAAGTTGTTAAACTTGTGTAATGAATTAGGAACAGTAGGCCACCTGGCTCCTTGAGCCTTGCTCCACCGTTCACCAAGACCATGATTGATGTGAGTTTAACCTCCCACCTATCCCGATGACCTTTCATCCCCTTGTTAATCAAGAATCATATCTACCTCTTTTAAAAATATTCCACCACCAGTTCTAAAGACTCATTACCCTCAGGAAGAACAATTCTCCTCACCTCTTTCTTAAATGGATGACCCTTATAGATTCTCCCACAGGAGGAAACATCCTTTCCACATCAACACTTCCAAAACTCCTCAGGATTTTATATCTTAAAACATTGGTCCATCCTCAAATGGAGGACTGCGTCCTGTTCTGGGAACCAGTTTAGGAAGAATGTGAAGGTATTAGAAAGAGTGCAGAAAAGTTTGAAAGAATGGCTCCAAGTTGAGAGGAGATTTGACAGAGGTATTCAAAATCATGGAGAATCTGGACAGATTAGATAGGGAAAAACCATTTCCATTATTGGGATCAATAACCAGAGGGCACAGAATTAAGATAAATTTATTAGTCACAATTAGGCTTACATTAACACTGCAATTAAGTTACTGTGAAAATCCCCTAGTCACCACACTCCAGTGCCTGTTCAGATACACTGAAGGAGAATTTAGCATGGCCATTGCACCTAATCAGCACATCTTTTGGACTGTGGGAGGAAACTGGACCACCCGGAGGAAAACCACGCAGACACGGGGACAACGTGCAGATTCCGCACAGACAATGACCCAAGCCGGGAATCAAACCTGGGTCCCTGGCTCTGTGAGGCAGCAGTGCTAACCACTGTGCTGCCCCACAATTGGCAAAAGCAGCAATGGCAGCTTGAAGAGAAACATTTTTACGCAGCAAGTGTTTAGGATCTGGAATGCACTGCTTGGAAGTATTGTGGAGGTAGGTTCGATCAAGACATTCAAGAGGGAATTGATTATCTGAAAAGGAAGAATGTGCCGGACCAAGGGGAGAAGATGGGGAAGTGGCACTCTCCTTCAGAGAGCCAGCACCGAGACAACAGGCAGAAGAGCTTCCTTCAGTGCTGTGGCCATTCAGTTTCACACCACATTGTGCTTTTGCTTAAGGAACTATTAGAACATTTTAAAAGCGTAATCTATTATGTATTAGGATTGTTCTGACACCAAGTTCACCTCCTTGATCTCTTGGCTATCTGGGCTGCCAGGACTAGAATGATGAGTGAAAAGGAAAACAAAATGAGGTGGTGGTGAAAATCCTATATTTTTCAACTTTAGATACTGACGCTTGCTGGACTACAGGCTTCACAGGTGTCAACATTCTTCATAGAACCCTTACAAATAGTCATTTTACATCTTCAACAATAAATGCTTACAGGACCTCAAAGTCGAGTTTGATCATGACACTTGACATCTACTATCATAGTTATCATACACCAGCAGGCATTTATAGCAATTGGTCATAAAACCTTAGATTCTCCGTATGACAGTATCACGCCACATGGTGCTCAGGGGCAGTACGATGACACAGTAGTTAGCACTGTTGCCTCACAGCGCCAGGGACCCAGGTTCAATTTCCAGCTTGGGTCATTGTCTGTGTGGAGTCTGCACATTCAACCTGCGTGTCTTTCCTCCGGGTGCTTTGGTTTCCTCCCACAGTCCAAAAGATGTGCTGGTTAGGTGCATTGGCCTTGCTAAATTCTCCCTCACTGTACCCCAACAGGTGCTGGAGTGTGGAGACTGGGGGATTTTCACAGTAACTTCATTGCAAAGTTAATGTCAGCCTACTTGTGACACTAATAAATAAACTAAACTCAATTTGCTCAATGCGCTGTCTGAACATTTGAGAGCACAGTTTATTATTGAATACTTTAAAATCTTCAACCACACGAACGGAGTGGGAATGGAGGGATACAAAAGAATGGTCTAGTTTGGACCAGGGAGCGGCGCGGGCTTGGAGGGCCGAAGGGCCTGTTCCTGTGCTGTATTGTTCTTTGTTCACACATTCTGCTTTTTAAGACACTATAAACTCACCTCTTTGATCAAATTTATGGTAATCTGTCCTAATATTTATGAAGCTTGGTGTCAAACTTTGCTTAATAAATGCTCTTGTAAAGTGTCTTGGTATGTTACTATGTTAAAGGTGCTATATAAATGCGCAGTTTGTTGAACAGACAATACAGTATTTGCATATGAAATTTTTAAGCGCAATAAACTTAGATGCAGTGGTGAGGAACTTTGAAATTATAAAGTTATCATACAATTTCAATTGTTCAAGAAATGAGTGTTTCTCATCTGATTTCAAGATTCAATTCTGGAAAAGTTATACCGTTAGATTAACCATAGGCAAGCATAGAAAGGATGGAGGGGCATCAAGATTAACTGCTGAAATTTGCTGTCTCCAGTATTAGGCATGACCCTGGTGAAGAGCAGCTTCCTTTTTTGGGCATCGGTCTGAGCAACATCACATGCTTTCCCTGATCACCTTTATCAGCAGCCAAGGTCACTAATAGTTACTTTGTACTTGGAATTTCAAAATGTTTTTATTTTTTTAAGTTCTGATGGATATGTTGTTAGTTGTGTGTTTGTTAGCCTGGTGTCAGTTTGACTCAATAATACCATTCTTACCAGAGTCAGAAGAATGTGGATTTACCCTTAAACACCTAATCTAGACTTGCACGTACGTTTAGTACTGAGTGATGGTTACATAGTCAAGAGGTGTTATAATTTGCTTGTTAATGAAGCATTTGAAGAGGAGCAAGAAATTTCCCTGGCATCCTGTTCAATATCCCTCCCCCAACCAATACCACCAAAAACAGATAAACTTGTTGCTCATGGGACCTACACAACTGCAAATGAATTGATTGATGGGGAGATGGTTCAGAATATCCTGAGGACTTGATAAGGTGCAACATAAATGCAAGTTTTTTTTTCCTTGTGGTTCTGTCTGTAATGTACTTTCAGCTCCAGATGACTACCATGGTTCTCTAGCTTTCACTTGAATGTCCTCAAAGATGAACCTCCTACCTGGTCTTGCTTGAAGTGTTTGGAATACTGTGATACACCTGCAAGGCTGTATTCATTGCAAATTATACTCATTTAACAGCCACAAGATTGAGGCAAAGCAATTATCTTTCATAAAGTACAATATGTAAACAATTTTAGAGGACACCTTTCTGTAGATAACCCAGTGCTTTGGGTTGAATGTACTTTTTATTAACATTGCGACACTCCTATTAACACATTAAACTTAAAATCTACACAATTATATTACAAATATAAATCTGCACACCATAACATTATTTCAAACAAATGGTGAAAATACTTTTCTTTAAAATTCAGCATTCTGTGGCATACTGTAAAATACTTGTCACGATCACATGTAGAGGAGTTTTCTCAGGAGCCGGAATGTATAACTTGGCATACTGAGAGTTGAAGGCACAAATACATGTGCAGTGCAGGTACAGTATTGTGCAAGAATGATTTTGCGATACCTTTATTAAACCAGGCACTGTTATTTCTCATATGGCATTTTTCTTCACAGATGGATTGTCAGGGAAGAGTAAGCCAAAGGCCAGATGCTTCCTTCTGCTCATTTCCTCCTGGCACCCAGCTGAAGATTGAACTTTACAAAGGCCTGCCTGAACTTTCCACCAGATAATAATGTAAAGGCCAGCCTCCAAACGAGAATTAAATTTCAATTGAGGCAGGGGGGAAAAAAAAAATAGAGAATAATTTATAATGAAGGATAACATGACTGCTATAGTAACGGAATAAAGAAATATCTCTATAATGAGAAGTTTTCGGTCAGATGAAGCCCCTGAAACTTACTGTTTAAAATTTAATCCTGCGGGTTAAGTTTTTACAATTATAACTCTCTAGCTGCTTCACTAAACATTGCAAAAATGCTTATCGTTGCCCTCAAGTCCCTTACAAGAGAACAAAGCAGAAAGTAAATTTGTCTCTTCAACTCTTCCCTCTAATTTTTGTTTACTTTTACCCTTCATTTTACTGTTCCTCACCTTTCCCTCTCCATCTAGCTCTATTTTCTCTCTTTTACAGAATTGGGGCCTATATTCCATTCCCATGGACCCTGGGATGACCTGGCATTATCTTAGGGCCTTCCTCATTGTACCAATTTTTAATGTATAAAAAGTATTTCAGAACGGATGGTGGTCAGTTGGATCTCATGCATTGCAGTCGGGTGAAGCACTCAGACCTCATTCTGTGCACCTTCAATATAGACATTTACTTCCTTGCCAATATTTCTCCCATCCTCTAAAAACATTGACTCCTTAATGGGATAAGGCTTCCACAGGCTTGAGATGCCAGAGGGTACCTCTCCCTAGTGGACCAAGATAACTGTTGGCAGGTTATTGGAGAGGGAGAGAAATCACAGCCAAACCCCAGCTTATTCTTACTCAACACCTTCCACATACATTTCTAGCTAATTACCAGCAGTTGAAGCCTGTTTTTTAAAGCCTGTTTTTTATTTCTACACCTGTGGGCATCTAATGGCAATGTAGCATTTTTACTGCAGTCCAGGTGAGATTAGTTACAACTAGCCAGGGATGAAATTGGATTATCCTTTTGGTCTATATGGATCAGCAGCTTTCAAGGTTATGCGATCGGGGTAAATTCCTGTACTGTACATAAGAATGGACTCAAAATATTTTATTTTGCACAAATTTTAAAGAACATTCAAAACCAACATTTTTACAGGAACAGTTTATTCCATCAAAAAAAATCTACCTCACTTAGCTTCATGTTTCTACAACTGTTTCAACAATGTGATTTGTAGGTTTAAGAGTTTGGACAACAATGATGATGATAACATAAACAGATGTAGATTTCTGAAGCGTACCTTCCAAAGAGAGTACCACAGTGCATAATGAAAAAATCCTAACATTAGGAAACATCTTAATTAACACTTTAACCTATAGATGGTCTATACAAAAATGTATAGTTTAATTTATTCCAGTCTAGAGGGCTACCTGGATGTCCATTGTCTAAGAAAACACCCCCTTCCAAAAACACTTTGGCAAACGTGAAGATCATTAAATATACCATCACTAAGTGCCACAGTGCATTTGTATACACATTCTGTGCACCAAGTAGCACAACCATTTGAAATGTCACGTGTTGGGTGTGTGAGTGTGTTGGAGGTGCAGGGGCTAGATATTCCTCACTTGGTTAAGGAATAATGCAAAAATCAAACTAATCGAGTGTTTCCCTTCCATCTTATGCATTTGCTAATGGAAGAATGTGTTAGCAAAAATTAGGGAAGAAGTTTCACACCCACCCTCTCAAAATAGAAAATGGTGCTTGGCATAGGTGAAGAAATTAAGGCAAAGAGATAATTTAAAAATGGAAGAATTCACTTTAAAATCCAAAATAGTGTTCATAAACTGCTGCCAACTCCCCCATGTTTTCTTACCTTCCCCTTTCTCCCTATTCAATAGTCTGGTTAATATTAATTCTCTATACAAGGAGGCAATATTTAGAACAAGTTAAAATCAGTTTATGCATCAAACTGAATTTTTGGTAAGACATTTAAACCAATTAAACACATAATTCTGTTTTTCGAGAGGAGGGGTGAAAGTTCCCAAAAGTATAAATGAAAAAAGAAGCATTACTCAGATAAGTGCCTCTTAAGATGTGCCTTATTAAATACTGCATTCGATCTATAGGTTAAAGAGTTAAAACCACCATTTTCTATTTATTTCTTCCCAACACTGCAAATATTTGTTTTTGTGGCCCTGATCATTTTACAGATAAGAACCACATAATTACAATAATCATTAATACAGGCAATGGAAGATATTTAAGGTAAATAAATCAGTGTTTCAAAATAAAATGGGATGTTGATACGGAGGACAAGGAGCTAAATTTTGATGAACTGAGGGCAAAAGTGTCTATTAAATATTGTAGGTTTACATTAAAGCAAGTTTCCTGTGCTTTTCAAAATCAAAATTTACAGAATGCCACAATTGGAAACTGCACTTTAAACAAATCCTTAATGTTTATTACAAAGCATGCGCATTAACACTGAACTGAAACTGAGATTTTGTTCCACTAGTTAGAGCCAGTTGCTAGATAAATAATCATTGAACTGCAATATAGATAATCTTGAAATTGATGTGCTAAACTCGTGGTGAATATTTTGGATTTCTTGGCATTTCTGTAAATGACTTTAACTCATAAGGTATCCCAGAATCCACTTCACTTGATTTTCGGGAAAACAGCAGCCTGATATCACTGTGCAAGTAGATTTTTGCAGACTTTGAACTTTGAAACCTGCACAATTAGATATAAAAGTAGAATGTGGTGAATATTTGGATAATAAAACTTATCAATTTAAAATTATGCCAGTTTCCAGTGGAAAATTCCCAAATACCCTACATATCAACTCAAATCCTGTCAGATTAACAATCGATGATATTTCCCTCAGACCAAAGGGAAGGAATTTTTTTACGGCCAAACAGAATTTGACTCATCCCCATCACGCACAGATGATCAAATCTATTTTCCCTTCCGTTTCTGTACTCATACTGGGGCATAATTCCAGAGGCATTAAAGGATTGCCAGCACCTGATCCAAGTAGCACAGTGGCTAGCACTGCCGACACTCAGCGCCAGGGACCTGGCTTCGATTGCCGGCTTGGGTTCCTGTCCGTGTGGCGTCTGCACGTTCTCATGTCCGAGTGGGTTTCCTCTGGGTGCTCCAGTTTCCTCCCACAGTCCAAAAGACACGCTGGTTAGGTGCATTGGCAATGCTAAATTTTCCCTCAGTGGACCTAAACAGGTGGCGGAGTGTGGGGACTAGGGGATTTTCACAGTAACTTCACTGCAGTGTTAATGTAAGCCTACCTGTGACACCATTAAATAAACTTCAATCTTTAACAATGTTTTGCTTCTTTTCAAGCTCAGGATGCTGGAGCCAATTGCATTGCCTCCCCGGACAAAGCTGGCTAACTCTCCGCTGTTAAATGTTTGAACCAAGGGTCCTTATAATCTGCCTGATTGGATACATTTCTTCGGCAATCTATTGGGAGCTAGGAAGACTTGCTTCAACTCTGGTTTTGATGAATTCTGAAATGGTTGATGGTCCAATGTTTGATCTGCAAACTCTGCCACATGCGAGGCAGATGTTGCTTGGAGAATTAGACAGTTGTTTGGAGGTTTGGTGCACTCCTGCTGCAAATAGAGCAGCTTGCTTCAGATTTAACATTTAACCATTGGGGAGTCCTCAATTTTTGGGAACACTTAGCAACTCCTCTAATGACAAGACTGGGAATGGATGCTCATGTTGTATTATTCTATGGTTTGTTGGAGAAATGCTGAATATCTATTCATTCTTCAGTTAATTTACTAAGTTATGTGAGGATGATTTTGCATTTTACACAAATACATACCATGTTTGTGCATATGGGTTCTGAGAGAGATAATCAAACTACAAAGTTAACTCCATTTCTGTCTCCCATAGACCTGCTGAATGCTTTCAACATTTGGTTTTTATTTCAGAATTCCAGCATTCACAATATTATATTCTTGTGTACATACTACTAATAAAAATAATTATTTTGAAACTTTAAAAAAAAAGTTAAACCGAAATGTTTAAATGCTCAAGACCCACAGCCCAATGAACTGACCCATCAATAGAACCAATGGTAAATGCACTGATTTACATTTTGAGCGGGGATGGGCACGATAGACCAAATGTTCTCCGTCTCTGGGAGAAATTTAATGCCCCTCAGAGGTGAATTGAGGTGGGGGGACTGTGTGATTGAGGGTGCGAGATGGAGATTCTGCCACATTCCCTCCCCCTTCCAAATAAGTCTGGGGTGAGGAGGCTTGTGAGTGACATACTTACCGAGGGGACAATGGAGGACCTCACATGGTCACTTGAAGGCCTCAACCTATCACAGCTGGTATTCAACCAGCAATAGACATGGGCCATCTAACCTTGCGAGGCCACTCAGCAAACCCTATTAGGGTGCATTAAGCCTTCTAGTGGATGGGTCCTTAGTTCAAAGCCGTTCCTTGTCCGATCGAGCTTCCCGACATCAGGGCGGGGCAAGAGACTCCCAGCAAACCACCCCACTGCCCTTGCTGCAAAATACTTCCCCCACCCAGCCAATGCCCTCTCCCCGGCAACCAGCCCACCCACTGTTACCCGTCTCCAGAGGATACATCACTGCTCCTCTGCGGAGGTCCCAATGAAATAACAGCAATGGCCAATGGCCACCACACCCTAGGGCTCTGCCTTGGATCAGGTACTGCAGCTCTGGGAGAGGGTTTCCACTCTGTTGGGTCCTTAATTCAGTGAGAGGCCTGACATCATCCACAAAGGCCTAATTACCTCATCGGGCCTCCATGGAAAGGTGTTGTGTGGCTATGACCAGTGGGGGAAACTCATGCCGCCACCACTATAGTCCACCCTATGATTCTATGAAGAACAAAGAATGCTTCTTACTCGTGCACATTCTCAGAATTTACATACCTCAAATGAATCAAATAACATAGTACTTTCTTCTTCACTTCTGAATTTTCCATATTTTCATGTGTCCCTTCATTTTCTTCCACTGGCACCAGAAATATTCTGTGTCGCAAAAGTGTAATGTGGTTTGGTGGCATGTCGCTGAAGTCATAGGTCACTAAAAACATCTTGACCACAGTTTTGTTTGGGTTGAATAAGGTCTGCAAATAGACAGCAATTGTCAGGGTATCAATTTAAAATCAACAAAAGTAAAGAAGTGTAGCCTTTAATTCAGTCAGATTGATGTTTACAAATGATGATCTCATTAACATCTCAGTAAAAGTATGCCCAGCTATCTCAAACTTTTACCTCAGAGGGTGGGAGGGAACGTGGGAAGAAAAGCAGCACTTAGCATTTCAGAATCATATGGTAATTTATGACTGGTGTACACAAAAAAAATAATAAGCTGTCAATTGAAATATAATTGAACCTAAATAATAAGCATTATTAATGCACAGCATAAACTGTGGGGGGCACAGTGATTAGCACTGCTGCTCCACAGCGCCAGGGACCAGAGTTCAATTCCCAGCTTGGGTCACTGTCTGTGTGGTCCCTATGTCTGCGTGGATTTCCTCCGGGTGCTCCGGTTTCCTCCCACAGTCCAAAAGACGTGCTGGTTAGGTGCATTGGCCATGCTAGATTCTCCCTCAGTGTATCCGAACAGGCGCCGGAGTGTGGCAACTAGGGGATTTTCACAGTAACTCCATTAGAGTGTTAATGTAAACCTACTTATGACACTAATAATAAACTTAAACTGGTGCATGGAGTTGCCTCATACTGCCGCCGCCACTTCCTTTCAAATCTTCCATCCTCATCAACTCCTCAAAAAAAATACAACTCTGGACCCTTGCGTTCTTGCAAAATACTGTCCCGTCACCAATCTCTCCTTTATAAAAACAAAATACTGCAGATGCTGGAATCTGAAACAAAAACAGAAAACTGGAAAATCTCAGGTCTCAACCTGCTGGGTTGAGCTCTGACGAAGGATCATCTAGACTTGAAATGTTGGCTCTATTTTCTCCCCACAGATGCTACCAACCTCTCTTTCCTCTCCAAAGTCCTTGAATGTATGTTGCCTCCCAAGTCCATGCCTACCTTGCAATCAGGTTTCTGCTCCTGCTACAGCACGGAAACTTGCGGACAGGAGATTCAAGGACTTTGGAGCCCCTCGAACCTCCACAAATCAGTATGTGAAATCATGGCTGATCTGTGATGCAACTCCAATTTAAATGATCCTTTTCAAAATCAGAAATGACATCTGATGCAACTGTGACCATATAAAGCATCTTTCCTCCATCTGTATGCAGCCTTTGAAAAGACTGACCACATCATCCTCTTCCAATGCTTTTCCTGCATCCAGCTGGGCAGAACTACCTCACCTGATTCCATTCCTGCTGCCCATGCCCTAACTCAACTCATCTCCACTGGCTCCCAGTCTGGTAATACTAAAATTCTCATCTGCGTTTTCAATACTCTTCATGGCCTTGCCTCTTCCTATTTCTATAATCCTCTTTGAGCCCTGCCACCTTCAGAGATCTCTGTGCTTCTCATGCTTTCCTGATTTTAATCGCTCCACCAATAGTCTCCAAGGCTCAGTTGCCTCAGCCCCAAACTCTGGAATTCTCCCCAAATTTCTCCTCTTTAAGATCAAGCTTTTGGTCATGTATTTTAACATCTCTATGCAGCTTAGTGTCACTTGTGCCACAGTGAATGTTGGGAATAGGCACCATTACTGATCCGCTTCATTAGAAATATGAAGTAAATATGGAACCAAGAACAGTCATGGGAAATTTTAATATTCCTATTGAATTGATAATGCAATCAAACAGGACAAAAACTATTGGTAATTTTCTGCACTATTGCCAAAACAACATAGAAACAAAGAGAGCAAGAGTAGCATAGAGCCATTTGGCCCTATGAGCCTGCACCGCCATTCAATATCATGCTGACCTTCTATCTCCTGAGCTCTCCCCATACCCCTTGACACCTTTGTAGTCTAGAAAGTTATCTATTTCCTTCTTAAATGTATTCAGTGAATTGGCTTCCACAGCCTTTTGTGCTAGAGAATCTGACAGTGTTCCACCCTCATTGGAGAGCTTTTTCCCCTCACCTCAATCCTAAATAGCCTACCCTGTATCCTGAGACTGTGATCCTGTATTCCAGACACCACCACCCTCCGCCAGCCAGAGGAAAAAAAATCAACTCTGCATCCAGTTTGTCCAGCCCCGTCAGAATTTTAAATGTTTCAATGAGGTTCCTCTCCTTTTTCTAAATTCCAGTGAATACAAGCCCAGTCGATCCAATCTCTCCTTATATGACAAGTCTGCCATCCAGGGAATCAGTTTGATGAACTTTTGCTGAACTCCCTCTATGGCAAGTGTATTACGTTTTGGATAAGAAAATCAAAACTGCACACATTGCCCCATGTGTGGTCTCACCAAGGCCCTCTACAACTGCAGTAAGACATTCTTGCTCCTGTACCTGTCCTCTTGCAGTAAAGGCCAACATTTCATTTGCTGCCTTAACTGCTGGCTACACCTGCATGCTTGCTTTCAGTGACTGGTGTACAAGGACATCAACATTTCCCAATCTTTTACCATTTAAATAATATTCTGCCATTCACATTCATCCACATTATACTGCATCTGCCATGAATTTGCTCACTTATTCAACTTGTCTAAATCACCTCGAAGTCTCTTAACCTCCTCCTCACCACTCATATTCCCACCGAGTTTTGTGTCATCAGCAAACTTGGAAATATTAATTTTGTTCCCTCATCCAAATCATTTATATAAATTGTGATTAGCTAGTGCCCAAGCACTGATCGCAGTGGGAGCCCACTAGTCACTGCCCGTCACTCTGGAAAAAAAAATTCCCATTCTCGGTTTCCTGTCTGCTATTCAATTCTCAATCCATGCCAACATGTTACCCCCAATCTCACGCGCTTTACTTTTGCACACTAACCTCTTACATAGGACTTTATTAAAAGCTTTCCGAAAATCCAAATACACCACATCCACTGGTTCTCCCTTATCTATTTTACTTGTATTATCCTCAAAAAACTTCAGTAGGTTTGTCAAACAGGATTTCCCTTTCACAAATCCTGTTTTCCCCCAAACAAAAATAGGTCAACAAGGAAATGAATAAATGTATTAGAAAAATGATTCAAGTAGGAAATTCTAGCTGAATCCACTGAGGACATTGACACCTCCCAAAGTACTGGACCAAATCTTCCAGTCTCCAGAAGATCCAGAGACTGGACATATGACTGAAGATACACATCAGGACCCTGAGGAAGTCCTGACATGTGGACCAACTTACGACGGGCAATTCTCCTGCTCTCCAGGCCCTCTGCAAATGTCTCCAAGACTTTAGATAGGTTCACAGTACTTAACCTAAATAGTTACCCAGGAAATGTTAGACAGATCAAAATCTAGTTTATCATCTTGATAATTCCACAGCTGAATCCCCAATGATTCCCCTAGCGCAACCATTATCCCCCTGACTAAACCCCCCCCCCAAACCCAACTACCTCCTCACTCTGGCTCTGCCCCCTCACCCAGCATACCCATTTACCCATCCACCAACATTCATTCACTAACATTCAGACTGGAACATTCAAACTTATCATGTGGCAGCTAGAGTCATAAAAATGGGGCATATGCCAATTCAGCAGAGTTCCATGATGGACTCTGTGCATTTTCACGAAAGCCGGGCTCAGAAAGTTCCGGTAGATGTGCCTAGCAGGGTCAAGTTGGGAGAAATTCTGATCACAGCAACAATCCAATGATTATTGCCACTGCTCGGAAGATCTGGGCCATTGTTATTTTTAACATGCAACATCTGTTTAACAGGATGCCTAAAGTTGTAAACTTAAAACTATAGACATCTTGTTAAACAGATGTTGTATGTTAAAAAAGTTTATTTATTAGTGTCACAAGTAGGCTTACATTAACACTGGAATGAAGTTACTGTGAAAATCCCCCAGTCGCCACACTTGGACACCTGTTCGGGTACACTGAGGGAGAATCTAGCATGGCCAATGCACCTAACCAGCACATCCTTTGGACTGTGGGAGGAAACCGGAGCACCCAGAGGAAACCCACACAGACATGGGGAGAACGTGTAGACTCCATACAGACAGTGACCCAAGCCAGGAATCGAAACCGGGTCCCTGGCGCTATGAGGCAGCAGTGGTAACCACTGTGCTACCCCACAGCTTGAAGATGTTTCCCCAGATTGTGCCAGTCTTCAAAATAGAGGAAAAGGATAACAGACTTGACATTCCAGGGTGATTAACCTTAACAGATTTATTAAAGTAAGAAAACAGTATTACAAAAAATATGGTATTGAAAAATCCCCAGGATTTAATATTTTTCCCACAGGTTTTAGAGGAAGTTACTAAAAGAAATTACAGATTCTTGAGCCATAATCTTCCAAAGCACTCCCAATTCAGAAGTCACTCCTTTAGAAAGAAAAATTGCAAATATAGCTCCATTAAGAAAAGGGAAAGAGAAATCATGAAATAATAGGGCTGCTTACTCTAAGAGCTGCTGTGGGGAAGTGATTTTAATATACAGTAAAGGACAGAGTGACTATAGATGGCCCACATGGTCTGTGCTAGGCCCCAACTATCCACTAATATTCAGCAAAAGCAAAATACGGCAGATGCTGAAAATCTGCAATAAAAACAGAAAATGCTAACGTTTCGAGTCTGTATTACTCTTCTTCAGAGCTAAAGAGCTAGTCACTATGTTTATTGACTAAGATCACGCAATAGAGAGTCATATGCTTGTCAATGACAAAGATTACCACAGAGACCAAATTGGGATTCATCCAGATCTCATATGAAGGCTTCAACACCCAAACCCAACTATCAAGTTCATCATCAGCCACAGTTTAAGCGAAGTGAAAAACATGTGGAAGATTAGTAGAGTCTTTTGGCAGATTTGTTCCCTTATATAATGATTTCTGTGAACTTTCCAGCAGGTTTCAAAATCATTTACTTAGATGTCCCAATTTTGTTAAACTGATCATCTCCCTGACCAAAAAAATTGTTAGTGTACACTTAAATTAAAAACACACATCTGATCCATTATTATAGCTTGATTTTAGCTATTTTATTTTATTTTGAAACCCCCCCCCCCATTGAAACAAAATAACCCCGCGATTTCACCAAAATTAATGGCTGTTAATCCGGATGTGTTTGGATTGAAGAGTTAACCTATTGGCGTGAAGGAAATATTTGTTCCAGTATCAAAAACCACAGGGAAAATTGCACAACAGAAAAGGGTAGGCAAAAGAAACACTGCAGTCAGTACCAATAAGCACAGAATGAGACAGCACAATTCTTGGAAAATGTGTTATTTACACAGAATAGTAGTTTAAGTACTTAAAATTACAAGAAATAGACTGATATTCTACAATGCACTCGTTGCCTTCACCAAAGAACAAGATGGAATTTCCCTTCCTACAGTTTACCATATGAGCAAGGATGTGTTAAGTAAGAACATACGTACAGAACAAGGAACAATAAAATATTCAGGAGAAGTGAGAATTCAAGAATGCAGAACTATTCCATCAGTACATCCAACTTTTAATCCAATAGGAATTTTTTAACTGATGGAAAAATGTAAATTTAAGTACTATCAAATAATGAGAGATTTTGTAAATAAAAGATGCAATTAAAGTATGGCTGGGGTTTTGTATCAAAATCAGGAAGCTGTCCCACAAATTAGTCAAGCAACAGAATCATATCTTTCAGCCCATAACTCAGACTCCTCCATCACCCTCGCTGGATATACCCCCTCAGACAGACCCATCAGAGATGGTGCTACAATAGAGAAGGATGATCCCTTTACATAGCACAGCTACCCACAAGTCCCCTCGCAGGTAACGCACAAGGTGACTCCTTCAAATTACAGTGTGCGCCTGGCTGCGCAAAGACATTCAAAAGTGTAGCACACTTGAGTAAATTATCCACACACTTGAAATCAAACACTATAGAGGGAATGTTGGCCCTGGGAGTCCTCAATATTGATCCCATGGAGTCTCATTGTATTGGGTCAAACATGAACAAGGAAACCTCTGACTGAAAACCATCAGCTGATGAAATCATCAGTCCTGCATGTTGAACACAGCTTGGAAGCAGCTCTGAGGGAAGCAAGGGCACAGAGTGTACTGGAGGTGGGGCGGAATCAACTGACCAGGAACTTAACTGGACCAATCATGCAAATACTGTGATTACAAGAACAGGCCAGAGGCTGGGAATTCCATTTCCAGACTTCCCAAGCCTTTCCTCTGTCTATGTGTCAAGGCAGGAGAGGGGGTGAGGGATGGGAGGTGCATCCCTCAAGGACCCCTTTCCAGAAAAGGTGCCCCACCCCTCAAGATCTGCTGCCCACAGATGCTCCCCAACCCCCGTGTCTTCCCATCAAAAACCTCACACCCCCCCGCCCCCCTCTGTCAGCGAACCCTACACTTACCTGGTCCTGGACTCCACGACTTAGAACCTGGGGACTGTTTGTAGTCCCAGTCCTGGCCACTGCTGCCAATGGTGCTGCTGGGACTACAGGGCTGCTGGCCAATCAGACAGCTCTAAGGCAGGACTTCTGCCTGAGTGAGAGGTGGATAGTCTGTCTCCAGCCAATCAATTCTCCTCAGAATCGAGGGGGATGCATTCCCAACTCTTTGGGGATCAAGGTGAGAAAACTTGCCATCTAAAAATGTCCTGCCCCAAGTCTCTTTGGGTCTCCACCATTTCGAGCTTTCCACCAGTTAGAAAGGATGTGTCCTATCCTTTTATTGATCAAAGTTGATGATCTCCCATTTGCCTCCATTGAATCTATTTGCCTCAGTATTTGATCTGATGCTTCCATCTACAATTCTTAGAATGCCAACTATCACTGTCATCAGCAAACCTGGATATGTGGCTTTCTTTCCCATCATTTACGTAGTTAATAAATACAATGAATATTTGAGGCCTCAGTGTCAATTGTTACAGGTCACCAAGAGTCACATCCTGTCAATTAAAGTACCTGCCCATTGACCCTCCTCTCCGAGCCAATTTCCCAACTAGTTGAATAATTTGCCTTGAATTCATGAGACTCCCTTTTGGTTAATAGTCTCTTCTGAAGGTCTTTATCAAATGCCTTGTGGAAGTCGATTTAAGTGGTATTCCGAGACATTCCCTTGACCAGTATGCAAATCACTTCTTCAAAGAATTCAGACAGATTCATCAGGCACAAATCCATGTTGGCCGTAAAATTTCCAAGGTTTTCTAGCACATTATCCTCAATTGTAGACAGTAGCAATTTCCCGACAACAGATGATTTAAGTGAACAGGTGCATAATGCCCTGGCTTCCCCCCTCTCATTTTTCTTAAAATGGTGGAATGACGTATGCATTTTTCCAGTCCACAAGATCGAGAGAACTTTGGAAGATTACAGTTAGGGCATCTGCAATGTTCTCACCTACTCCCTTTAAAACCCTGGGATGGAAACCATTTAGCCCTGGGGATTTATCACTCTTTACTGCCATTCTCTTATTATTAATCTTATTTAACTAATGTTTATTTTGATACATCATGAGATGAGATCTTCCGGTTGCTCACACTGGTGGGATCTTCTGGTCCCACCGATGGCACCCCCCCCCACCATGGATTTCCTTGTAGTGTGGATTGGATTCGATGAAAAATTCCACTGACAGCAGCAGAACCAGAAGATCCTGCTGCCAGCCAATGGCAGGAGACAGCAAGAAACACTCCGCGGGGGACTAGGGAATCACGTCCAATTCAATTGTAGTTTTTTTTAAAAAAAGCATAAAATGTTAGTTTGCTAAATAACAGAATCTTGAATTATTTACAATACTTAATCGAAAGAAAAAAAATCAATGTGATTAAAGATCATTATTGCTGAGGACATTGCACTGTTTCTTAAATTCAGCTTCACCACAGCACATGCTGAGGTGATGAACTGGCATTCTCTCCGTTTCAGTCGGTGGTCATGCGGTGAATGTCCAAGGAAAGTTACCAAGACATCCAAACAACAAGAATTGGCTTCTCTATTATGGAATGTTCTCTCTCCTAACCAAATGCAGAAAACGGAGGTGCAGATCATCAAGAGTCAAGACGGAGGGATTCCTCCCCAAATCTTTCTCTAAGAGTATGCAGGGTACTGTTGGGAGTTTTGCTATTGAAATCACACTACTCACCAGTACAGAAAACTGACAGAGACTTGGAGGGAAACTTGAAGGTGAAGGTGCTCCCATGACA
This sequence comes from Mustelus asterias, assembly GCF_964213995.1. NCBI lineage: Eukaryota > Metazoa > Chordata > Chondrichthyes > Carcharhiniformes > Triakidae > Mustelus > Mustelus asterias. The sequence continues at coordinate 139,701,305 of NC_135801.1, read as the reverse complement.
TTGCTCCCCTTTCCTTTTCAGTCAGAGAGATCACAGGGGAAGAGAGGTACTATAAAAATAACCTTGGTGAGTTGCTGCAGTGCATCCTGTAAATATTGTACACTCTCGTCAGTGTAAGCTGATTGGTGGTAGAGTGGATGGCTAGAACTCTACTTAAGTGAACTGCTGTCCTGGATGCTATCAAGTCTGTTTAGTTTTGTCCCAGTTGAACCTATTCAGCCAATAATTCCTTTTTCCTAGTTGTGGAGATTTCAGTCCAGACAATTTTGCCAGACTTATGGGAATGATATCATCTTAATTAGGTCTTATTTTCAACAGGAATTGTAGCAACATAGCTCCATGAAAAAGGGCACTCACAGTGGTAATGGAAGGGGTGCATTTGCCAAACACAGTTGCAAAAATTCTGTGCGCGCTCTTTGAGGTTGTCAGGGTATTGTTGACATTGTAATCTCTATTCAGACCTTTTTCTAGTCAATGTGTCGGCAATACAATTCCCCAACATTACAAATACATTGAGCATATTTGGTCAGCAATTTGCCCATAGGAACAGGCCATTCAGCCTTTTGAGCGTGCTTCACCATTCAATAAAATCATAGCTGATCATCCACTTCAATGCCTTTTCACCCCACACCATCCCCATATCCCTTTATGTCGTTGATTTTTAGAAATCAATCTCTGCGTTAAAAGTTCTGAGTGACTGAGCTTCTACAGCACTCTGAGGTAGAGAATTCCAAAGATTCTCAGCCCTCGAGTAAAAATCTCTCCCCATCTCAATCCCAAGTGGCTTCCCCCTTTTTTAAAATGGTCTTGCCTTGTTCTAGACTCCCCAACCCGGGGACACATCTTGCCTGTATCTGTCCTGTGTATTCCTTTCAGTATTTGCCGAACAATACAGTTTGCCATAATATTGCCCACCAGCACTCTCATAGAACATTTTCCCAGACCTTTGATATGTTATTGTTATGACAAAAGTAATAACCTAGAACAAGAAGAACTAAACTGTTGCATCTGTTGGCAAACTCATCAGCAATGGAATCTAAAGACTAACCCATCATTCAATGCCCAGTTCTCATCAGTATTTATTCAAAAGCAATTGCACCAGAAAATAATCTGGATTGTTTTTCTGTTCCTGAGTCAGCAGAGGTGGGAACCATTTTGAATACCTCAAAAATGCTCTGGCAGCTTTTTCAGAGTGTTTTCCAATGGTGCGCGACTGGAGAAACACGGTGCTTTAGATTAGAAATTGAAGAATGGCTTGCATGCATGTCTATTGTCATTGCTCTTAAAAAAAAAGTTATAGGATTGCCAAACTCACCACTTGAATGGTTCCTGCTTTGGGGACATTGTAACCCTTCTTGCCCAAAGATTCCAGATTTATCACACCCTAAATGGAAAGAAAAATATTACAGTAAATAAAGTAATAAAGTTGAAACAGTTCAGTTCCCTAAAGTAGAGGTTCCTCTCTTTGGGACTCCTCAAATTTAACATCTGTCGCTTACTCAATAGTCTGGCTTATGTAAAGTGTTCACAGTGCAACAGTGTAGACCCTTAATTAGAGCCTAATTAACTGGGCAAATAGATTAGTAGGAAAGACAGTAAGTAAGCAGAGGCAGACATTTCAGGATAATTCAAGGAAATGGCACAGGAGTGAAACAGATATTTTGCATAAGTCTTCTTGATGGAAAATACTTCAAACATGCCATTAATACTAAAGAATATGTGTGAGGAATTAAGTAGCATCACCATCATTAGAGAAATAGTATTAAAGAAGAAAATGGGGCTAAAGGCAGTCAAGTCCCCTGGCCCTGATGGCTTGCATCCTAGGATCCTAAAAGTAGTAGCTACAGAGATAGTGGATGCACTGGTTGTACTTTTCCAAACATCCTTGGATCCTGGAGAAGTACCAAAGGATTGGAAAACTGCCAATGTGAGACTCAGATTTCAAAAGGGAGAGAGGCAAAAAGTGGCTAACTTTAGGCCAATTAGCCTTGCATCCATTGTCAGGAAAATGTTGGAATCAATTATTAAGGAAGTAATAGCAGCACATTTGGAAAACCATAATCTAATCAAGCAGAGTCAGCACGGCTTCGTGAAAGGGAACTCATGTCTGACAAAATTATTAGAGTTTTTCGAGGAAGTCTCAACCAACGTGGATAGAGGGGAACCAGTAGATGTTGGATTTGGACTTCCAGAAGGCATTCGTTAAGGTGCCTCACAAAAGGTTAAGTCACAAGATAAGAGCCCATGGTGTTGGAGGCAGTATATTGGCATGAATAGAGAATTGGCTAATGGACAGGAAACAATGAGTGGGGATAAGGGGTTACTTTTCAGGTTGGTAACCTGTAACCAGTGGGGTTCCATGGGGATCAGTGCTGGGATCACAACTGTTTACAATATGTATTAACGACTCAAATGAAGGAAGCGAATGTAATGTAGCCAAATTTGCAGCCGACACAAAAGTAGTTGGAAAGGCAAGTTGCGAGAGGGATACAAAGAGTTTACAAAGAGACATTGATAGATTAATTAAGTGGGCAAAAAGTTGGCAAATGTAGTATAATGTGGAAAATGTGAAGTTGTTTATTTTGGAAGGGAGAACAAAAGAACAGAGTATTATTTAAATAGAGAAAAAAATGTTGAAAACTGCAACACAAAGGGACTGGAGAATACTTGTGCACAAATCACAGAAAGCGAGCACACAAGTAATCAGGAAAGTTAATGGAATGTTGGCCCTTATTTCAAGGGGTTTGGAGTATAAGAGGAGGGAAGTCTTGTTGCAAATGCACACAGTATTGGTGAAACCACATCTGGGAGTACTGTGAACAGTTCTGGTCCCCATATTTATGGGAAGATATCATTTCATTGGATGCAGTTCAGAGAATGTTTACTAAGATGATCCCCGGCATAGAGAGATTGTCTTATGAGGAAAGGTTAAACAGGTTGGGGCCCTACTCATTGAAATTTAGAAGAATGAGGGGTGACCTCATTGAAACATATAGGATTCCCAAGGGGCTTGAAATGGTAAATGCTGAGAGGATGTGTTTCCTCATGGGAGGGGCCCGGGTGAGGGGGCCATAGTCTCATAATAAAGGGGCACCAATTTAAGACTAAGATAAGGAGGAACTTCTTCTCTTAGAGGGTTGAAAGTCTTTGGAATTCCTTGCCACAGAGAGCTGTGGGGGCAGAATCCTCATGTATATTTAAGGCAGAAATGAATAGATTTTTGATCAGTAAGGGAATCAAGGGGTTATTAGGGAAAGGACAGAAAAGTGGATGATCCTACTGAATGGCGGAGCTGGCTCAACGGGCCGCATGGCCTACTCCTGTTCTGTAAGGTATAATGGCCTAATTGTATAGGCAGGAATCTATGCATTGATCAATTGCATTCTAGATTATTTCATGTCCAGAGTTAACAGGTTCAAAAGAAAATATTTTACATTTTAAAACAACTTTTTGGATGCCTATAAACAAAATCCATGGCACACTGCAAAATAACATGTTGGCAGAACCAGCTAGGGAGAGGTTATCTGGGCTGTGTCAAAGAAAGAAACTGGGGCAAAGATTTGAGCTCCTCCTGACTTAACTACTTAAAAAAAAAAATTACCTTTTATGGTGGCAGTCTGCAGCAGTCTCTAAAGACAGATTAAGTCATATGTAGACTTGGATTTCCTGAATGCAACTAGCGTTGGCTGCCTCAGGACAATTCAATATTGCAGAGGGGTCCTTAACAAGCATTAGGTCCCTTATCAACATATGGACCCAAAGCTTGGTTCATGGTCAGGCCCAAAACATTTTGATTGCCTATGAGGGCTAAATATTATCAACTCATAAGCAGCATATGTTTCTGCCCGCTATATTATAAGCTCAAGTACTTGAAAAACTGGCATGGCACCATTGAATTTCTATGCTGCAGTGTCCTTTGCATAACAAAGGTCTGATTTATTAACAACTAATACAATAACGTTGAGTGGACAATTGCACATTAACTGCAAAATTAACTGAAAAGTCCAAATTTTATAGAAATAGCAATTGTAAAAAAAGAGACAACATTTTTTGGATGAATACTGTCAGTGATATCATGTGATGTGAAGATGCTACACAGCTATGGAAACAGTTATTTTACAAAGAAATTCACATCTGGGTATGGAGATATAATTAATATAATTATATTTAAAAGAATTAAAAGGTTTATTATAGGATAACACCAGTACTTGTCCACAAGTTATAAACAGGTAGCAGAAAGAAAGATAGATTTGCATTTTATATAGCGTGTTTCAGATAGTCCCAAAGTGCTTAACAATGAAGTACTTTTGAAGTGCAGTTACTATTCAATCTAATCATTAAAGCCAATGTGGTTACAACAAGGTTCCCTACACAGCAACTGAAATCATGATCAGATAATCTGGTTTAGTGATGTTGATTGAGGAATAAATGTTGACAGGATACCAAGGACAGCTCCTTCGAGCTTCTTTGAAATAATAACAAGGAATATTTTGCATCTACAGACAGGGGTCTTGGTTTCACATCTCAGAAGATAGATAGTACTTCTGACAGGGCAGTGCTCCCGCAGTGCTGTACTGGAGTGTCAGCCTAGATTTTGACACTCAATTCTCTGGTGGAACTTGAATGTACACAACCTTCTGATTCCAAGGCGAGTGTGTCTATCAACTGAGGAAAAGTGGACAACGAACTGTAGTCTGACATAATACCCACAAGGCATTCTCTTACCAGGAATGGTGATGGGGCACTGTGTTCAGAAATGTTATAGTAAGACACATCCACAGGTAGTGTTACATGCTGTGGGCAATATGATCCACTTGCTCCAAGTTCAGCTGTAAAACCTTCGATTCTTCCTGACGGTGCAAATCTGCCTTTTAACAGGGATTCCTGAAATGAAATAAAAGACATCAACACAAAAAGGTAGTGTTATGATTCCTATATTATAAAGAATAAATCAGTTACATTCCATCAAAATTTGCACATCTCTACTTACTCTTGCAACATAGCATAAGGCATTGGAGCAATTTGCACTATTTTAGCAAAGGTAGAATGAAGTTTTGAGTCCCATTTTACCCAGCTCCTGTTGGGAGGTTGTCATTGGTATTCTAACACTTCGCAAACTTGAAAACCCAAAGGAGCTGGCTACTCCCACCTCTGCTTCCCAGCAGACCTTGCCTGTCCCATTGCCATGTGTTTCCATGGCCCAAGAAAGGAGTGAAAAGAAAGGAGAATTTCTCATCAGATAACAGCAAATTACATCCACTTTTCATCCAATTCGATTTCCTATACATGATCCAAATCAAAACACCTTTCTAAAAAAAAAGGCAAATTAAACTGGAAAATCTGAACAATCGACATTTGTTCATTGATATCAATTTTTACACGGTGCAGAAAAATTTGAAGAATTGGACATTCATTTCATATCATAATTGCTAACCAACTACTGGAGTCCATCTGAAGTAGTAAAAAACCAGAAGATAATCGTCACAGTTGAATTCCACATAGTATAAAGAATAGCAGTTGGACCGCCCAACTGTTCCTATTTTGAATCTAGTAATTTGTACAATATCCATTTGATTTCAGTACTTCTTCAGAAAAAAATCATTACACTAATCTATTTTACATTCAGTTAATGAATGTGCAGAGTGCATCTTATGCTTCGTACCCAGTTTCTGCTGTTACAGGGCTGGGGATTTGCTTTGTTCCACCCTGCCTAATTAGTTGAACTTGTTGTTCCAGTTATGGCAAGGGTTTAATACAAGTGAACCGAGGTTTTTCGTTATCGCACACCAACTATTTGGCCATTGCATAGCTCACTTGCAGTTCTGTACATGCACCACTCCCTGGCAGGCTGGATTGCCAGTGTGCACAGAGGGTTCATTCACTGCAGAGTGTTTCACAGGAGGGGTATTTCATGCCATTCCGTCATCTGGGCTTTTCATGGACATGAGCTCAGGTGTAAAGCTCTCGTTGTACTAAATGAATGGAGTGGCAGCAAACCAGAACTAGGAATGGTGCTCATTTTCCAGCGGATGGATAAACCATATTTCCAGCTATGACCTTGGTTGGTGATTACCAATGTGGAAGGAGTTAAAAAAACAGAATAAATCACATTTCATAACCAGTTTTGGATTGGCGGGGAAGTCACTTGATGGAACCTCCCAGAACACATCCGCCAGAGTTGGCAGTATTATGTATTACCTCAAAATTTCCAAGCAAAGAGCGGCTAATAGAAGGACTTGTGCTGCTTCTCAATGAAAATTTGCTGGATTCTCCTGCAAACGCACTCCGTAGGTGTCTCCTGAAGAGTAAAATATACACGTGAAGATATTCTTTACTATTTAGTCAAATAAGCAAGTTTCATTTTGAAAGGTTTCTGCATTTAATGTCTGAACAAATTCCTGCTAAACTAATAGAAATGGAAAAGTAATTTATTTTTATTGCTTCCCCATAGGAGTCACTGGTCCCATGTACTCTGCAGGGATCGACTAGTCAGCTGGCTTCCATTCTGGCAGTGGTTAATGAATACGGAGAGACAGTTTTTGAAATAGAAAACCAAAAGGTCAAGTTTTAGCTATGTTCAGGTGGTGCAGAATTCAGGAAGGGCACTTCTGTGATTTTATTTAAACCAAGCAGGATGATCCATTTATGTGGTAAAGCTTGATTTATTACTTTCTATTAGGCAAAGTCAAGTTGTACTGATTGATGTAAGCCAATCTGCCGGTCACCATTACACCGTCTATTCCCTATCAGTGAAATAAAGAAGCTTAATGACTGATATCTGGCCTTGTCTCATCAGGTGTTTGGCTCGCCTTTGAAAAGATTTCAGAGGCAGAGGGTGGGGGTTGTTGGAATGTCTGAAAAGCAAACACAGTTCAGATCACTAGGTGATACAACTGCTATATCACTGGTTTATGCTGTTCCATAATTTGATATTGTGCAGGCACATGTTAAGTACCAACATGTTCATTGTTGCATGCAGAAGGATCCAATACTTCTATCCCTGCCAGATATTTAAGGCAAGATCCTAAATTTGGAGCAATGCCGATGGGGGGTGTAGGAGAGGAGTAAACAAAAAAATAATTGAAACTAGCAGTAATCCACTTAAACCAGTGGTTCCCAACCTTTAGGATGTCATGGCACACCTCCTATTTTCTCCAACTGAACTGCCCTCTTGCATGCCTTTATCTCTAAATATGCCAAACTACCATTTAATACAATTTTCATTAGCTTAAGAAGTTTGCAATGAAAGCTTTATCATTTTCATGTCAAACACAATACTGGAGCCTGCTTCTCCTTTTCTTAACTTTATTGGTTCCTATTTCTTACTTCGGTCTTGTTCCCTTACTAGGGACTTTTTTTCCCTACTTCTCCCCGTCTTCGCTCGTTTTCAACCTCTCCCTGTTTCCTGCGCCCTTTGTGTTTTTACGCAGGCTTTATACGGGGCTTCCGTCTTCAACTCCATGGTCAGCATCTCCAATTCCCAAAGAACCTGGGATCTCCTGTGCATGGGTCAGCCAGGAAAGGGCTGCACACGCGCGGTTCAGAATGTTTTATGTTGTCGATCTGCACCATGCATGCGCCGGCTGAGAAAAGACCACGCACGTGCAGTTGTGATTTTTCTTTTACATTGATTAAGCGCCAATGTAAAACATCTGAACCGCGCTGGTGTGGCCCACTCCCAGCCGGTGCATGCGTGGGAGGCCCGAGGTTCATCACGACTTGGAGATGCCAACCACAGAACTGAAAACGAAGAACAGATTTAGTTCATTTACATTAATGTTTAATAATTTTTAATCTTATTTTGCAACACACTTGTGGGGCCTTCAGGGAACCTCCGACTTAAACTATTAATTTCTCTTTGTAATGCTGTGCTTACATCTACACTGCATACAATGACGATCATTTCCTATTTTGTCCCAAAACAGCACCATCAATACTTTCTACATGTTTATAAAAAAATGTTGGGTTTTCACCCTTTTGTTACTTGCCAAAGCTTTTCTCATATTCTCTTTCCCTTTGCTTACATCACACCCCAGAATTAGATCCAGAACTGCTTCCGTCCTTGTTGGGCTAGAAACATACTAATTTATAAATTTCCCCTGTATACATTTTAGGAACTTTTCACACTGCTTGTCCTTCATTGCTTTTTGCCCCCATCCCCACCCTCGTTTATAAATTAGGATAATTGAAATCTCCTACTCATTACTGCTCTACTACTTCTACTGTTCCAATACTTTTTGCTGAAATTTGCCTCGTGATCTGCTCCTTGATCACCTTCTCATTATTTGGGAGTCTTTACTCAAGATGTAGCAATGTAACTCCTTTTCTATTTCTTAACACTAAACAAAGCTTCTGCTATATTTATCATCATCAAGGTGGGGAGCTGGAGTTGGGAATATTCCCGCTTGGCCTGCCTTTGAAGAAAGTGCCTGCAAGGATGGAATTTTCATTGAGGTGGAGGTACAGGCTCCATTCAATTTCTGCTCATCACACAATCCTTTGTGTTGTTTGGCTGTGCTAGCTTTCGATGACCGTTGTCTCTTCTTTGCTGCTGCATCCAACACTTGCCAAATTAATTAAAAAACTTTCTCCAGGGGGTGATTAGAGAGCAAGTTAATGAGGAGGGGAAGGGAAATGGATGACCTCAAGAGTGTTGAATTGATGAACAGGCTGAGTCCCAACAGCAGCTCAAAGGAAGGCAACCACGAGCAACACCACGGAACAAATTCAAGAATTAGGGGGCGCACATTCAAGATAATCAGCAAAAGAGTAAAAGTGATGTGAGGCAAACTTTTTTCATCCAGAGGGTGGTTGGAGTCTGGAATTAATGTTCTGAGGGGGTGGTAGAGGCAGGTTTAACCATCTGAACAGAATGGGCAAGGTTACAGGGATAAGGCAGGGGAGAGGGACTAGGTGGAATGCTCTGTCAGAGAACCAGTGCACTTGATGGGCCAAATGGCCTCCTTCTGCATTGTAAAGTTTGTGAAATTGTTGCCATAAAGAGCAGAAGCATGGCAGTATTAAGGAATTCTCTACACGGTAATCTAGACAAGTGCTTTTGTAGCAGCAACAAAGGGTCCCAAATGACATGTTGCTTGCAACTGCCAAGCTAAGGGACTTCACTGAGTAGATGGCAAAGATTTTGGATAGGTAAGTATAACAGCCAGAAGTCATAGTTTATGTTGAACTAATGGAATAGAACTGACAACCTGCTAAGAAAACTTCAGAAACTAGAGGCAAAGTATAGAGTAGGTACTTAATAGTAGTAATCACAGGATTACATACTGCTATTTTTGCACTAACTAGTGCAGGATGCAAGTTAAAGGATGTTTGTGTATGTCTGAAGCAATAACGCCAGAAACCTAAATCTATTGAGATTAGTTTTGGGGTAGTAAAGACCAGACAGGATCCATTTTCACATGGCCAGGATCAATACTTTCACTTGAAAAATAACTACCCTTATGGGGAAGGGGAAAATAAGACAATAAAAAATGAAGCAAATATAAAGAAAAATGAAGCATGGGAATGTAAAAGGTACTATGAAATGAAAATATAGATGTATTATAGGAGGCTGTGGAACAGTTGCTAGAGTTAACTGTGCAAAAGGAATTGGCTTAAAAGAAAGCAGAATGCTAAAAGGATAAGTCACATTGCCTTGATGGCATACATCAAAAGGTGGAGATAGCAGAGTCTGTTCACAAGTTTTTAAATCTTCTTTAGATATGCAAATTGTGCTGGGGAACTGTAGCATAGCCAATGTTAACTGTCAAGTGGGGAGAGAAAGATGAAGCAAGAGTGTTTAGATCAGCTAATCTTGTGATGTGGCTTAAGAATCCATAATTTTGAGATCACAAACGTCAAGAGGTGCTTTAGATAATCATAGACAACCAAGACTAATTTATTAAAAGCAAGGCATGTTTGGCAAACCTGACACAGTTTTCTGAAGTGACTTGCATAGAGTGTAGTGAGTTTAGTGCAAATGAATTTTCAGGTACTGATTTTGATTTATTATTGTCACATGTATTAACATAGTGAAAAGTATTGTTTCTTGCGCACTATACAGACAAAAATACTTTTCACAGAGAAGGAAACAAGAGAGTGCAGAATGTAGTGTTACAGTCATAGCTAGGGTGTAGAGAAAGATCAACTTAATGCAAGGGAAGTCTATTCAAAAGTCTGACAGCAGCAGGGAAGAAGCTGTTCTTGAGTCGGTTGGTACATGACCTCAGACTTTTGTATCTTTTTCTCGAAGGAAGAAGGTGAGAGAGAGAATGTTTGGGGTGTGTGGGGGCCTTAGTTATGCTGGCTGCTTTGTGGAGGCAACAAGAAGTGTAGACAGAGTCAATGGATGGGAGGCTGGTTACTGGAGACAATGGATGAGATTTTAACTTGTTCAGAACCCACTATTTGCAGAGTTAAAATCAGGTCCAATGTCTCATGGGAGGATTATAACAAAAATTCAGATGCATGGTCTTACTAAATGACAGAGCAGACCCAAGTGGCTGAATGGTCTACGCATGCTCCTTGTTTGCATGTTCATGGAACTAAGAGGATACTTATCAGCGTTGATAGTTTTGGAAGACATCACAACATTACACAGTACTGACCTAATGCAAGAAGGAAAAAAAAAATCAACATGCATATGGATACGCCACAATGGGAAATATTTCAGTGCTAACCAATAGCACATGCTTTTGAGTTATAAAGGCTGGATTTTAAATTAAATAGCATCTGACCTCAAATACTATTGGGCAGGATAATAAACCTTGATACAGTAAAGAAAGAAAAATAAGCTGACATTTGCTAGTGTGTGTTACATGTATGCTTCCATCACATGTAGGGGTGGGAGTGCAGGGGTATCTTCAGCCAAGGTAAGAATCTGAGTCACCTGTGACATCGCTCAGTTAAAATAGGCTGCATAACAAGATCTAACCTCACAGATCAAGACTGCCAACGTCAGTGAAGTACTGTGAAATCTTAACTCAGCACCTAGGTTACCATCTTCAACAGAAGCAGCAATGGTAGTAAAGAAGAAAAATTAAGGGGAAAAACTATCTGAAGAAAGTCAAATAAAAAGCCCAAACTTATATTATGGGAAACTGTAAGAGGAGGATAGGTGTTGAGAAAGACCAACATTAAAGATTAGACAATGACAAGTTTGGGTTTTAAATAGCCACAGATTATTTGGAAGAAGTGAGGACCACTAGTGGAGAGTTCAACAGCACTGAAGTGCTGGGAATGAACAAACTATTTCAGGACTCTGTGTTCCATGGAATTTATCGAAAACCTGTTCGACAAATGATCAGTTAAGTGACAGGAAACTAAATCAAGAAAGATTAATTTGCTCATTGTTTGATTTCAATTAATTATTCACCTGATGCCAACATTAAATGAAGATCACTTGAATTGCTGGAAAAAAATAATTGATGCGTTGGATCAGACACTTAGTGATTTTTTTCTCAAGCTACATTTAGCAGAACTATTTGTGGGCAAAGGAAGATAACAATGACATCCTGTACCATCTTTGTCCTCAAGATACAAAGCACAGGGGGAATTTTGCAATCCTTCACTGAATAAGCTTTTCAAGCTTCTTTCTTTTTAAAGAGAAACATTGACGGAAATTGCATCATGTGAGGATATTTTTCTGATGGTAGGCCTAAAGGGTTCGAGTTGTGGGAAATAAATTCTTGAAGTTGACATATTTCAAAGCCTGGATTTTGACAGATAAAATATTTCAGCTGCAACATACTGGAACTTCATACTATTATGCCAGAGGAAAGGGTGGGGGCAAATGCTCATTCAATTATATGAACACGGTGAAGGCCATGGAGTTACGAGAGAAATAATCTTGTATTTTTTAGGTGGGGTGAGCAGCAGTGAAGAGAGTCAGTCACTCGAGAAAAATATGTCATCACATAGCAATTGCTCAAGTTTTGAAGAATAGGAACAGCTGCTGATTATCTGACATTCCATACTTGATATGTTAGAGATAAAATAAAGACTTGGGACTTGTGTCGCACCTTTCATTACCTCAGGATTTTCCAGCCAAAAAAAAACAGCACTTCTGAAATGCAGTTGCTCTTGTAATGTAGGAAATGCAGCAGCCAATTTGCACACAGAAAACTCCCACGAACAACAATACTTTAGGTGTTTGAAGGATAAATACTAGCTTTGACGAAAGTACAGCCTTTCTTTTCTTTGAATAGTGCCATGGAAGCTATTAGCATCCACTTGAGAGAGAAGGAACCTTGGGGTTCTACTGATGACCATGAAGCCATTGCTGATTGTCAGAAAAACCCATTTGGTTCACGAATGTCGTTTAGGGAAGAAAATCTGCCATCCTTACCCAGTCTGGCCTATATTTGACTCCAGGACCACAGCAATGTGGTTCTCTCTCAACTGCCCTCAGGCAACTAGGACTGGGCAATAAATGCTGATGTGGAGATGCCGGCGTTGGACTGGGGTGAACACAGTAAGAAGTTTAACAACACCAGGTTAAAGTCCAACAGGTTTATTTGGTAGCAAAAGCCACACAAGCTTTCGAAGCTCTAAGCCCCTTCTTCAGGTGAGTGGTGAAATAAATGCTGGCCAGCCAGCAACACCCATGTCCCATGAATGAATAAAAAAAACTAAGTTGTTTCCGGTGTAACCACGATTAGCAGATACCCACATAAAGATAACATGCAGTCTACTTACGATTTCAGACGTAATCCATTCTTTAACCTTCTGCCAGCACTGATGCAATCAGAAGAATTCTAGTGATAAAGGGAATGCATATGATAAGTCACAGCACTGTGGGACACTTTGAAGTTGGGATATCTTTTGTCCCTGGTCAGCAATGCAGCAGATATTATCAAATTGCCACTGAGTACTTCCCTTCCGGGATTCTATTTTGCTTACTCATATTCCCTGAACTGAATATTCCCTCACATCCAATTCACAACTGTTTGTTAGATCTAAATGAATTACTGTTCAGCAATGAACTTGAAATAATGCGATCAATGTTTCATTAACAATTCTACACTGATAAAAACTGCTATTACTTCTGGAGTGACGTGCTCTGGTTTTTATTCCAGAAAAGGGAATCCTAATTAATAACATGCACTGCCTTTAAATATGTATATGAATATCATGGAAATACTAAATAATTACTCTACAAATGCTCCAGATGTCCAACAATGTATTAAAGAATCCACTCTGGTCACACAATCATGAGCTAACACAGAAGATTTGCTTCAGTAGGCATTTCTGGTTAAGTATCATTCAGCCAGTTCTTTCAGCAGCATGCATGGGATAACCGTGAGCATTCATGTAGGGTTGCACATCATATTATATGGTCTGAAATGTGTCTGCAGGAGTCTATCGGTAAAACAGTAAGCGAAACACTACTTTATATTATTTAATAAACTTGAGTTTTTATTTTATAATTTTCCTGACAGTACGGATTCCTGAAAAATGGATACAATACTTATTTGGTGAGATTGAGATATTTGGATAATTTTTCAATTACAGCGTAAATTGTCACGTTTTACTTTAGAATTCACAATTTTTTTTGATAAGTACGATACTTCCAGGTACTGAAAGACAGGTGCATGAATGTACTAAAAACTTCTTGTTAATCAACTTTAAATCCTTATAGTTTGGATAGCTGCTTTTATTATGCAAATACAGAACAATAAATTGGGGATTTGGCAGTTTGAGATTAATGCTTTCCTACCCCTCCCTTCATTATTTGTGTGTTTACACCAGGTTTTACACAAAGACAGAATAAATATCGGGAGAAGGACGAAGCAAGCGGTTACAGTTTATGACAATTTGATCACTTGTTATTTTTGCATCATTGACAAACACCCAAAGTAAAACCAGCAAAACTTGGAAATGAAGGATACCAGTAAAAATTTTCCAGACTGGTCTTGTAGATCTTATAGAACATAGAACAGTACAGCACAGAACAGGCCCTTCGGCCCACGATGTTGTGCCGAGCTTTATCTGAAACCAAGATCAAGCTATCCCACTCCCTATCATCCTGGTGTGCTCCATGTGCCTATCCAATAACCGCTTAAATGTTCCTAAAGTGTCTGACTCCACTATCACTGCAGGCAGTCCATTCCACACCCCAACCACTCTCTGCATAAAGAACCTACCTCTGATATCCGTCCTGTATCTCCTACCATGAACCCTATAGTCATGCCCCCTTGTAATAGCTCCATCCACCCGAGGAAATAGTCTTTGAACGTTCACTCTATCTATCCCCTTCATCATTTTATAAACCTCTATTAAGTCTCCCCTCAGCCTCCTCCACTCCAGAGAGAACAGCCCCAGCTCCCTCAACCTTTCCTCATAAGACCTACCCTCCAAACCAGGCAGCATCCTGGTAAATCTCCTCTGCACTCTTTCCAGCGCTTCCACATCCTTTTTATAGTGAGGTGACCAGAACTGCACACAATATTCCAAATGTGGTCTCACCAAGGTCCTGTACAGTTGCAGCATAACCCCACGGCTCTTAAACTCCAACCCCCTGTTAATAAAAGCTAACACACTATAGGCCTTCTTCACAGCTCTATCCATTTGAGTGGCAACCTTTAGAGATCTGTGGATATGGACCCCAAGATCTCTCTGTTCCTCCACAGTCTTCAGAACCCTACCTTTGACCCTGTAATCCACATTTAAATTAGTCCTACCAAAATGAATCACCTCACATTTATCAGGGTTAAACTCCATTTGCCATTTTTCAGCAACTCTTAAAATGGAACTCCAGCATTGATTGGTGCCAGTCTTATGGATTTTTTTTGGGATCTGAAAAAATTGAACGGACTTTTCCTCCTGTGTAATGTGTGAAACATTCCAACTTCAGAGCAAGACCTGACATAGAATGCAAGTCAAGGGTTTAAGGCATGGTTAAATCGAAAGGTTTTGGAAAGATGTTGTAAGGCAGGAAAAGAGGCTCTGTGGTTACAAAGCATCCATCCATGGGTACAGCCAAAACAAGTGGGAGTTCTGCCACATTTTGCAGCCTGGGATTGGAAATGCACGCAGAGTTGAAATACCAGGGTCTTGGGAGGGGGTAGAGGGTGAAAAGATGAACGAGATTATGGCAAAGTGAGTCAAAGGGATGATTTAGACATTGCAATTAGGGCGGAGGAGTATGAAATGTTAGATGAAAGTAACATAGTAAGTTTTAAGGCATTAACATCTTTGAAAGTGGATAAATCCTCAGGCTTGGGTGAAATGTATCCTAGGCTTTTGAGGAAAGCAAGAGAAGACAGAGTGGAGTTTTTGGCCATCATCTTCCAATCCTCTCTGGCTGCAGGCATTGTGCCAGAGGACGGCTAACATTGTACAATTGTTCAAAAAATGGAGAAGGGATAGATTGAGTAATTACAGGCCAGTTAGCCTAAACTCAGTGGTGGGAAGATTATTAGAAAAAAGTCTGAGGGACAGGATAAAGCTTCATTTAGAAAGATACATTAATTAAGAGTCAATATGCGTTTGTTGAGGAAGGTTGTGTCTGAATTGTTGAAAGGTAACAAGGAGAGTTGAAGAAGGTAGTGCATTTGATGTAACAGCTCAATATGGATTTTATCAAGGATTTTAATAGTATCTCATGTGGCAGACTGGTTACAAGCCCATGGGATCAAAGGCAAAGTGGCAAATGGGATCCAAATTTGGCCCAGAGACAAGTAAAGGGTAATGGTCGACGATGGATATTTTTGAGGCTGTTTCCAAAAGGATTCTGCAGGACTCAGTACGAGATCATTTGCTTTTTGTGGTATGTGTCAATGGTTTTGGCTTAAGTTCGCAGATGACACAAAAATTGGCTATGTGGTTGATTCTTAAAGAGAAAGCTGCAGCGTGCAGGGAGATATCAATGGATTTTTCAGGCAGGTGGAACAGTAGCAAATAGTGTTTAATCCAGACAAGTGTGAAGCTAGCTATACACAGGAATACACAGTAAATGGTAGGACACCGTGAAGTGTAGAGAAACAGAGGGACCTTGGACTGTATGTCCACAGATCCCTGATGGTTGATAAAGGTGAT
Source organism: Mustelus asterias (assembly GCF_964213995.1). NCBI lineage: Eukaryota > Metazoa > Chordata > Chondrichthyes > Carcharhiniformes > Triakidae > Mustelus > Mustelus asterias. The sequence goes on along the minus strand of NC_135801.1, from coordinate 139,685,267 downwards.
TAAGAAGGGATATGGGATATTTACCTTTATTAGTTGAGGTATAGAATACATGAGCTGGGAGGTTATGCTGGAACTGCATAAAACACTAGTTAGACCACAACTGGAGTGTTGGAGAACTGGTGCAGTTCTGGCTACCATACTATAGGAAAATGTGATTGCACTAGGGGTGGATACAAAGGAGATTTATGAAGGTGTTAGCTGGACTAAAGAAGTCTTGTTATGATGAAGGATTGGATAGGCTAGGATTGTTTTCTTTCAGATGAGGTTGAGGGGAGACCTGAAATATGAGGGTATCGAGTGGAAAGGAAGATTTTATCCTTCTTGGTTGAGGGGCCCCATAACCAGAGGGCACAGACTTAGGATAAGAGGCATGAGGTTAAGGAGATTCAAGTGGAGAATGGTGGGGATCTGGAACCCATTGCCTGAAAAGGCTGATAGAGCTAGGAACACTCAGAACTTTTTAAAAGTACTGGTATGTACAGACCAAGAGTCAGAAAGTGGGATTAAGCTGGATGGCTCCATGTTGGCCAGTATGGACATCAATAGCCTCCACAGTGCTATGATTCTATGTGACAAGGATTGTAAATTGATGGATTGGAATAGGTGCCAATGCAGATTGGCAAGGACTGGAGAAAAGAGCAAGCAATATTTATGAAACAGGATGTTAATGATGGGATTTTGCATGTGAAGAGTTCATTGGCAGGAAAGAGCTTCTGAGATCAGTGAAGACGAAGAAATCATTTCTGGAAGTAGCAAAGAAGCATTGATTAGGGTTTCAACTACATTGGTAGTGATATAAGGAATGGAGATGGGTGGTTTAGAAAGGTGGAAGTAAACAGTTTTGGTGGAGGCTGGAGTTGGCAACTGGAACCTCCACTCTGACTTGAGCAAAGCACAGTGTCAAGGGCTGTCTTGTATGGCTAAAATGAACAACGATAAGGGAACTTGACTCTGCGGCAAGGTTATTGAGTTTTTGGCAAAGGGGGAATACAATGAATAGCTTTAATCTTCTCAATTCAATTGTACAAAGTTCTGGCTCATCTAGAACGTTGGGCAGGCAATAGGACAGCAGAGAGACATTTATTAAGCAAAGGGAAACGCGGATACAGTAGAGCTGGGTGTTACCGTCATATGGAAAATCACATCATGCCCATGAATAATATTGTTGAGGAACAACTTGCAAGTCAGGAAAAGGATGCAACCAAGTAATGAACTTGGGGTTGTGCCAAAGATGACCATGTCAAGAGCTGGTCCTATTGCTGGAGTTGTGCTAGCTGTATGAGCAAATTTGGGAAAAGAACAATGCAAATATATTCCCTCAGAAGTGGACCACAGGAAACGACAGATGCCATGATCAACCACAGAAGCTTACAGCATAGAACGAGGCCATTTGATACATCATGCCTATGCATGAAAAAAACTGTTTAATTTAGGCTCAAAGTCCAGCTTCCCCCCCATAACCCTCTCCAATAATAAATAAATCCCCTCCAATTTTCTTTTGACAGTTCTCATGCAATCGGGTTGCATAATCCTTTCAGATAGTGCAATCCAGATCTTAACAACCCTCCATGAAAAGAAATATTCATTTCCCCTCTAGTTCTTTTGACAATTATTTCAAATCTATGACTTCTGATTAATGACCCACTTACCAGAGGAAATAACCCTCAACAAGTCCACCTCACTTTGAATACTAGGATTATTAGGATATTGAATTTTGGGAATCATCTTAACATTTTTTGCTCAGAGGAGAACAATACCAATTTCATCAATCCCATCCTTAGAATCAAATCTTTGAACCCTGGCTTCCAATTATTCTGGTCTGAGACTTGCCCTCATTAACCGAATGTGGGTCGAATTCAATAATGACACATGAGGAAACTATTTTAAAAATAACAATGCAGTATTTCACAATATATAAAAGGCCCTGGCAGATTGATGATGTCACAACATTGTCATAGAGTCATAGAGGTTTACAGCATGGAAACAGGCCCTTTGGCCCAACTTGCCCATGCTGCCCTTTTTTTTAAACCCCTAAACTAATCCCAATGGCCTGCATTTGGCCCATATCCCTCTATACCCATCTTACCCATGTAACTGTCTAAATGCTTTTTAAAAGACAAAATTGTACCCACCTCTACTACTACCATTGGCAGCTTGTTCCAGACACTCACCACCTTGTGTGTGAAAAAATTGTCCTTCTGGACACTTTTGAATCTCTCCCCTCTCACCTTAAACCTATGCCCTCTAGTTTTAGACTCCCCTACCTTTGGGAAAAGATATTGACTATCTAGCTGATCGGTGTCCCTCTATTTTGTAGACCTCTATAAGATCACCCCTCAGCCTTCTACGCTCCGGAGAAAAAAGTCCCAGTCTAAATATTGTCATGAATCATTGGTATTTTTGCCAAAACATTAGCCATCTTAGGTGGGGTATGGAAGAAACAAAAAATCTGCTTGCATGCATGTCTTAACTGCCTTTTATACAGAAGACCCGAACAATCGGCGGCATGATGGCACAGTGGTTAGCACTGCTGCCTCAGCACCAGGGACCCGGGTTTGATTCCTGGCTTGGATCACTATCTGTGCGGAGGTTGTACTTCCTCTGTGTCTGTGGGGTTTCCTCTGGGTGCTCCGGTTTCCTCCCACAATATGAAAGATGTGCTAATTAGGCACATTGTCCATGCTAAATTCTTCCTCAGTGTACCCAAACAGGCGCCAGAGTGTGGCGACTAGGGGATTTTCATAGTAACTTCATTGCAGTGTTAATGTAAGCCTAATTGTGACGCTAATAAATAAATAAACAATCTTCCATCAATTCTTTTGAATTTCAAATGATTCTGGGAAGTTGGTTGATGAAGCTATTCAGATTCTATATCCTTCCCCAGCTTTACTTATTTTACCACAGGATGCAATATCCCCAGCACTGCAATAGGAGAAGCTTGAACAGTGATCCAGGTATGCCAAGTCTATACTTCTTTAACAAGGCAGAAACAAATATTCCCATTTGCCTTTGCTGCAGCCACGTAATTATGAAGGTATTATTTGATTTGGGACATATTCATCAACATACCTCGAGCTCATTCAGGTCTTCCAATAATATGGATGTCTGAAGTCATGGCAACTCAAGTTTACTGCCAAGGGACAATATAACTTTCGTACCATTACATGGACTTCCACTCTACACTAGAGCTCAGCTATGTTTTGGTGACATAAATAACTCAGACAACAACCAAGGAGTTCATATCTTGGATTAACACTGGGGACTCCAAAGATGTGCGGTTTAGGTTGATTGGCCATGCTAAATTGCCACTTAGTATCAGGGGGACTAGCAGGGTAAATACGTGAGGATAGGGCCTGGGTGGGATTGTTGTCGGTGTAGGTTTGATGGGCTGAATGGCCTGCTTCTGCACTGTAGGGATTCTATGATTGATTCTATTCCATAATCCAGAGGCATCTTTGTCATGAACAGCTAGAGTGTTGAGACCTCAAATATCAGCACCGGGACTTTCTGGCCTATCTATGGCACACTGCCCCTCAGCAGATGTGGTGCACTGTTCAAATCGTGGTTGACTCCAGCGTGACCAGAAAATCCCGCGTGACGGGCTGGGAAATCCCAACCCAAGTTTTCTCATGGTGAAATGATATACTGTCAAAATAAGTACCTCTAACGAAATACAAGACGTTGAAAAAAGAATCAACAGAGAAGGAAGAAACTTTCTACAGAAGTTAGTTTCCTAAACATTTTCTTTGCATTAATCAATTTGAGAAGTGAGGCTCAGTTAGAAAATATAATAACTTGGCAAATAATAAGATATTGACGATATTACTAACCTTGGCTGTATCTCTTGAGGATGGAAGTAGGTGATTCCAGAAAGGTGCCGCTTTGGCATCAGTACTTCTGCAAGAAATTGGGATGGAATTAACTAGTTGAATCCGACATTTCTTTGCAACAGAAGGGCCATCATCCCCTGAACATGTCTCTTTCCCGGATGTATTTGTTGGTGATAGCAGCTTTCGTTTTACTGCACATCTGGCAGAGATTGTACTTGATTGTCCACAGGAGAAGGGTGTTTTCTCAGAAGAAAGTAGTCCAGTGCTGACAATAGGTTGAATATCTTTCTCCGAGGATGGTGTTGTTGGTACCAATTTACTTCCAGGTGAACCTGTCTCACCATCTTCTATCAAGATACTGTCATGGGAGCCTTTATGTTCAATAACGTGCAAACCACTGTGAGAAAAGTGTTGTGCAGAACCATGTATAACTGGGTCTCCATCATGGAAACTATTATCCCGTTGATCTGTACAGTCACCTGTCTTTTCTACAGCCTTTTCAGAAAGATTGCCATTATCGGTTCCACAATAAGATGCGTTTAGACTTTCAGTCAATGTAGCAGAATGTTTGCAGTGCACGTGGATTCTTTTCTGATTGAGTTCAAGGTCTGGATGATGTTCAGTTGGACCTCTTTTAATACCCTGTTTGCAATTCCTCTGATCCAAGCTATTTGAAGAGTTCGATAGGTGAGAAAATATTGAAAGTTGATACACTTTTTGAAATCTAACCTCACTTTGACTGTATCCTGCCAAAACTCCTCTTTCAGAGATGACATCATTAGAGTCCAAACGATAGTCGTTCGTCGGTGTACCTTGGAAGCTGCCATCCGCGTGGCCTGTAGCCTGCCGAGGCACGTCTTTAGATTGCTCTTTCTGAGAGGTCTCCAGATGCATGTGCCTCATGGACTGCTGTGTTTTACACCACAGAAATGCAGAAATCCAAGGGCAGAAAATGTATCTGTGTTTTGCCAAGATGATGAGACTCCTTCATGAAGTTAAACCAAAGATGCTTTTCTGGACACTACTGTGGCACAACATCTTAAAAAAAAAGAAAATTACACTTAATCAGAGATAATTGCTTTGAATCAGAAGCTATTTACTTATAATTAACTCAATACATTAAAATATTATTGCATTCATAAAAATATAAAGTCCCAGTTTTTAATGAAGTGCATTTTCCCAGCAAAAGCCACTGTTTCAATTGTTTGAGCTTTGTCAGTCCGATAGTCAACAAATATGATGTCCTTCAAATTTAAGTGATTACCAAACTACAAGACTTCCAGTCCATTTTTTAAAGAATGTATTTTGCCAAATTCTTCATTCAAAAAAAAAAGCTTCTGCATTCTTATCTCTATTACTTTTTTCCAATGGTCCCTCAATTTTTTGATATCCACAAAACTTAACACACTTGAAAACCTCAATCAAATTTTTGACAATATGGAGAGTTTCCAATTGATTGTAGTGAATTCACACTCACCATGAAGAGACATCACACAAAGGACCACTGCTGGGTCCACTTTTATCACTGTGGTGTATACGCAACAAAAAAAAACATTGCACCTCTCATATAAAATGTCCCAAGATGCTTCACAGGAGCAGAATCAGACAAAAATTAACTGAGCAATATAAGGAGACTGATAAAACCCCCACTTGGTTAAACTTTTGGTTAGGGAGGGTCTAAAAGGAAGACAGATGTGGAGGTTTAGAAAGGAATCGCTAGAGCTTAGGGTCCAGCCAGCAGAAGGCATAGATGCCAAATAAGAGGGTGGAAGAAGTTGGAGAGCTTGACAAGCTGCCAGAGATGGAGGAATGTGAAGTTCTTGGCTGGCTGCAGGACACATCCAATATACACATGCCAAGAGAGATTATAGGCACAGGTTAGAACAGTAAAAGCACAAGAACAAGATTAACCACCCTACCAGTTGAGGCACTGGCTAATTGGATGATCTAGAATGGGAAGGACTTGTATTGAAAGGTTTACACTCCCAAATTGTATTGACTAGACAACCCACTCCGCTATTCAACAATCATGCCTAAAATACTGCAGGCTGCCTTGACTCAGACTAAGTAACCCCCATCCAAACAATGAACTGGTTCCAATCTTCCATGCTGCACCACAGCCATTTACAAATCAAAAAGTGGACAGACCATCTGACGTTTCCACTGTTCATTTGTGATAAATGTAAAATCAAATCAATAAAAAGTAACATTCATCAGCTATTACTCATGTCTTTCAGTACATTACTACACAGCTCACTTGAATTACACTTGGATATCTGTGCATGGCTCACTATCCTTTGTTCAAGTGCTTATACCAATACCATATTTAATCAATACTCTAAGGTTTGGATTTGATCACATTCATTTTAAATACTGCTGCAAAATAACCCATCATATCAACAAACTGCACCTTAGGGAGTAATTAATGTTATCTACTTGGATCATCCTGGTGTGTTATTTTTAAAATGGTAGTACAAGTTCCATCTCACTGTCCCTCTGGTTTTCAACTTTTAAATATTTTTTCCCAGCACTGTACATTTCCCCAAATTTTGAAGAGTAGAAATAGAACTATTGATCTTCACAATTAACGCCTTATATGGGGGGGTTTGAGTTAGAGGAACAGAAGTTTGGAGACACGGTAGGGTTGGAGGGGTAGCAGAAATGGGGAGCGGTGAGGTCATAGAGAATTTGAACACAAGAGTTAAAAATTTTAAGATGAATGACAGGAGGTGATGAATAAGTAGCACAGGATTTTGCAGGGGAGCTTTGGATAAGCAGAAATCAAGGTTCCCGTTGCTCTCCAGCATCTTTGAGCATCCTCCAAGGGCAGAGTATTCCCAATGTGGTATGGTGCCCAGAAACATACACAACAGCCATGGTCAGATCAGTATTTGTACAAGCTAAATATCCTCTTCCAGCATTTGCACCCGAGCCCATGGTTGCTCCTGCCAACACCATACCTGCTTCTTTTGTTCAGCATCTAATGTTTACATTTCTGTTAAGTGCCTTTGGGACCTGTTTCCACATAAGAGCATGATTCAAGTTAAAAACAGTTAGCTTTTTTATTAATCTCAACCATTTATAGTTATGTGGTGTGATCTACTAAAATCTCAGATCAACCTCCTGTAGATATTTTATTTTTTACTTCCAGTGTGTAGTGCTCCCTCAACTTCATCATTTAGCATATCCTCAAAATATTCAAAATGTTATTTAACCTGTCAATGCCCCCATGCACAGTGTTCACTTGCTCCCCATTTATGACCCCTCCCAATCTGACACCTTGGATAGATTTGTCCATCCAAGTTTATCCCACACAATCATTGATATATTATAGCAAAGCTGATGGAACAACAGAACTGATCCCAGTTTATTTTGAATAACACAGAAAATGCTGGAAATGCTCAGCAGTGATATGGAGATGCCGGTATTGGACTGGGATAAGCACAGTAAGAAGTCTCTCAACACCAGGTTAAAGTCCAACAGGTTTATTTGGCAGCACAAGCTTTCAGAGCACTGTCCCTTCATCAGGCGAGTGGGAATTGTGTTCACAAACAGGGCATATATAGACACAAACTCAATTTACAAGTTAATGGTGGACCATTATTTACAAATTAATGGTGCACCATTAACTTGTAAATTGAGTTTGTGTCTATATATGCCCTGTTTGTGAACACAACTCCCACTCACCTGATGAAGGGGCAGTGCTCCGAAAGCTTGTGCTGCCAAATAAACCTGTTGGACTTTAACCTAGTGTTGAGAGACTTCTTACAATGCTCAGCAGGTCAGGGACCATGTGGAGAAACAGTTAATGTTTCGGGTCGATGACCTGTCATCAGGACTGTGGAGAGAACAGCGATGTGAGGAATGCAAAATATTTGCTGAATGTCCATTTTAGGATCTCCAGAAAGACCCCATAATTGTCCCTCCAAAACCCTATTGTGCTGGCCAATGGTTTAAATAATTCTAGGGCTTTTCCTCCACTCTCTATTCTGGTCCATCCCATGCATGAAGAATTTATAGCTATCAGTTCAGTCTTGGCCTGTAAATATTTGACTTCATTTCCCTTGCCCAATTTTCACAATCGAGTTCAAAGTAATTTTCTCGATTTCCATTTAACTATCTTAAATTTCTACAAGATCACCGATTAATCACCGAATTACAAAGCAATTACAAAATAAAAACAGGCTTATTTGACCCAAGTGGCCTGTACTCCAAAAAGTCCCCTCCCACTTCAATTATCTCTCTGCACCCATATCTGTCTATTGTCATCAACCTCGTGTGCAAGCCTAGCCTTAAATGTGTCAATACTACGTGGTTCAATCACTCAGTGTGGCAGAGAGTTCCACCTTACAATGCTCAGAAGTCCAGGTTTCTCCAATCTTCCCAATAAACATGGAGATCAGTCTTGTGGATATTAAATGAACTGCTTTCAGTTTTGGGCACTATATTTTTTGGATCACTCTTCCAACCCCATGTGTTTTCCTAGTTTGATTATATTCCCATCTGCCATTCTTATCAATATTTTGTTAAATTAAATCACCTCTTCCATAATTTCATTCACTTGCTCAATCAAACCATATCCTTCTGCAGTCCGCACGAAACATTAGAAACAACTGAAGTCCCACCTAATTGGGGCAACATGGTGGCACGGTGGTTAGCACTGCTGCCTCAGTGCCAGGGACCCACATTCAATTCCAGCCTCGGGTCACTGTCTCTGTGGAGTTTGCACATTCCCCCCCCCCCGTGTCTGCATGGGTTTCCTCCAGGGGCCCCAGTTTCCTCCCACACTCCAAAGATGTGGGGGTTAGGTTGATTGGCCATCATAAATTACCCCTTAGTGTCAGGGGGATTAGCTAGGGTAAATACATGGAGTTATGTGGATAGGGCCCGAGTGGGATTGTTGTCGGTGCAGGTTCGATGGGCCAAATGGCCTCCTTCTGCACAGTAGGGATTCTATGATTATCCCATCTGCCAGCACTTGGCCCATTGCCCTGAATGTTATGATGTGCCAAGTGCTCATCCAGATACTTTTTAAAGGATATGAAGCAACCTGTCTCCACCACCCTCCCAGGCAGCGCATCCAGACCGTCACCACCCTCTGGGTAAAAAAAGTTTTTCCTCACATCCCCCCTAAACCTCCTGGCGCTCACCTTGAACCTATGTCCCCTCATGACTGACCCTTCAACTAAGGGGAATAGCTGCTCCTTATCCACGCTGTCCATGTCTCTCATAATCTTGTACACCTTGATCAGGTCGCCCCCTCAGTCTTCTCTGCTCCAATGAAAAGAACCCAAGCCTATGCAACCTCTCTTCATAGCTTCAACGTTCCATTCCAGACAGCATCCTGGTGAATCTCCTCTGCACCCCCTCCAGTGCAATCACATCCCTTCCAATAATGTGACGATCAGCACTGCACACAGTACTCCAGCTGTGGCCTCAAAGTTCTATACAACTCCAACATGACTTCCCTGCTTTTATCATCTGTGCCTCAATTGATGAAAGTGAGTGTCCCATATGCCTTTTTCACCACCTCACTAACACAGCCTTCTGCTTTCAGAGATCTATGGATAAATACGCCAAAGTTATTTTGTTCCAGAGAACTTCCTGGTGTCCTACCATTCATTGAATACTTTGCCAAATTACTCCTTCCAAATTGTATCACTTCACATTTTTCAGGGTTAAATTCCATCTGCCACTTATCTGCCCGTTTGACCATTCCGTCTATCTCTTCTTGTAGCCCAAGACACTTCGCCTCACTGTTAACCACCTGCCCAATCTTTGTGTCATTCGCAAACTTACTAATTCTACCCCCCACATAGTCATCAATGCCATTTATATAAATGACGAATAGGGGGACTCAACACAGATCCCTGGGGTTCTGTGACACTAGACACTGGCTTCCAGTCACGAAAGCAGCTTTCTGTCATCACCCTCTGTCTCCTACAACTGAGCCAATTTTGAATCCACTTCATCAAATTACCCTGTATCCCATGTGAATTTACCTTCTTTACAGTCTCCCATGTGGGACCTTAAAGATTTAGCTGAAATCCATATCAATTGCATCAACTGCACTGCCCTCATCTATACACCTGGTCACCTCCTCAAAAATTCAATCAAATTTGTCAGGCATGACAGGAGATGTATCCACTTTTAAGGCTGCAAACACCTTCAATACCCTCTCCTTTCCTGTGTCAATTTGCTCAAGAACCCTTAACTTGCTGCCTGAATTCCATACCACCTTCCTCATTCTCTTGGGTGAAGACGGATGTGAAGTATTCATTCAACAGTCTACCAATGTCCTCCGGCTCCACCCACAGATTCCCCCCTTGGTCCCTACTCTTTCCCTGGTTATTCTCTTCCCATCGAGATATCTTAGGATTTTCTCTACTTTTACCAGCCAGGGCTTCCTCGTATCCCCTTTGCATTCCTAATTGCTTTCTTAACCTCCACCCTGCACTTTCTATACCTCACTAATGCCTCCACTGATTTGTTCCCCTTGTACTTTTAAAAGTGTTTCTTTTCCTTCTCATTGTATCCTGAATATCTCTGGTCATCCATGGTACTCTGGGCTTGTTATTCTTACCCATCCCTCTAGAGGGAATAAGCTGGACTTGTAATCTCCCCATTTCCTTTTTGAATACTCCCTAATGCTCTTCTGTAGATTTTCCCATTAGTAGCTGTTCCTAGTCTACCTTGGCCAGATCCTGTCTTATTTAACTAAAATCCGCTCTCCCCCAATCCAAGCTTGTCTATTTCCTTGCCCATAACAAGCTTAAATTGTACTATGTTGTGATCGCTATCACTAAAATGCTCCCCCATCATCACCTGAACCACCTGTCCGGTTTCATTCCCCAGAATGAGGTCCAACACAGCTCCCTCCCTTGTTGGACCCCCCATGTATTGATTTAAAAGGTTCTCCTGTACACATTTCAAGAAATCTGCTCCGTCCAAGCCCTTTATACTATGTGTATCCCAGTTAATGTTGGGAAAAGTGAAATCACCTAATAACCCTATTGTTATTGTTTTTACACACCTCCACAAACTGAGCACATATTTATGCTCCTCAATATCCCTCTAGCTATCTGGGGGTCTATAATAAACGCCTAACAATGTGCCCCTTTTTTATTCCTAAGATCAACTCAAAGCTTCATTTGATGCCCCCTCCAATATATAATCTCTCCTTTTCTGTTCATAATTCACTGCACCTCCCTCCGTGTTTGGTCTTATGAATCAAATCTTGGCTCAGATGCAATTAAGCATGACCTGAGGAAAAATTATTCTGCAACTCTGCTGAAATATGTAGAGTTAGAAGGACATCTATAGTTGACTATCGGGCACTTAAAGCCGGATTTGGGGTCTCCTGACTTCACTAACTACTGAAGAACAATACTTCCAAAATGCTATGACTAATGGAAGAGCAAATGGGCATAAATTGATTTGGTAAGCTTTCCACGCTTTCAGATGCTCTCCTCGGATCAGGTTTAGACCAACAAACATTTAAAAAAAGTTGGTTACTCGTATATTTCAAATGCAATGGATCTTGATTTTATCCAGGGTGGGAGGGATGATGTCATGTTCTGAGAGAAAATAAATGCAAATAATAAGGCACTTGGAAGCAGGCAGACGATAGTGACAGGCGTATAATAGGGTCAAAACAACTACCCGTTTTTCACTAAGTGAAAATTATTCCCATGATCTCAAACGTTTGCCCATTTTAAAAAGCAGGCTTATAAGTGGTTTCTATGCAAATCTTGATCCATTTCAGTAGCTTTTTTTGAAAAATGAGTGACTGTCACAAATCCTTGAGGGCCTCAGCAACTGGCTGAAACATGAAGAATATTCCTTGCCATATTGAAAGAAACAGGCAAAAATTCATGAATGTTACTGAAGAACATGTTCATGTCAAAAGCTGGCAAAGACTGCATCACCAAATTCAATAATAGAATTTCCACTACATAAAGACAAGAAAGATAAACACTTTAAAGTGTGGCAGACATCCAACCCATCATAGGAATTTGCAAATTCCATTCTCAGTCTGGGCTGGGAGCACGACAGAAGCTATTCTAACAGAAGGCTTCAAAGTCCCTGGATAAGGGAAAAAGCTAAGGTTCCAACTGCTGTTTTTTTTAAAAAAAGGACAGTGAGATATCGCAGCATATAGGACACCAAGAGCTGAACTATACAGGGTGCCAAATTCCCCACTTTCATCCTAGTGGGGGTGGCCCGACATGGGGAACACCAGTTCACCCGCACTTCGGGACACAATGTATGGTCTTGCATCAGGATTTGAGTACATGTTTGAGGGTCTCACCTGGTGTCAAGTTGGCAGGCCACAGCGAGGGGCTGGGGCTTGAAAGACCATGGCAGGAGGGCACCCTGAGGAAGGTAGAGCAGGAGGTTAAACTTCAGTAGGATCCTCTCTTGGACCTCAGAGTACCCATATGGAGTGGCCCATCCCTGCCCGCCACCAGCCAACACAGAAACCTGCCAGACGGTCGCGTGGCCTGGGACTCTCCTATGATGGGTTAAAACCCGGAGGTGTGGGATAAGACCCTGAAGTGGGTGGGTTGCCTGACCCCCCCCCCTCCCAAATTATTGCTGGTACAATTGCGGTTGGGACTGGGGCAGGCAGGGCAGTCAGCAAGCTGGTTGCCAGCTGGATTTAACAGGCTGTCCACTGCCTCCCCAGCCCAAGGGTGTAAACTCACCCCTAAAGTCTGGAAAAGGCCAAGGGACAAAACATGGTAAACCCAATTCATAGATAGTGGCTAAGTGAAGGCAAGTTTGGCTCCTAATGCCCTTAGGTTGTGGGGGAAAAAGAATTTTGGAAGTAAAAGTTAGAGGAGACGATGAGGTGAATCTATCTTCATTTCAACAGCCTGGGAATCGAGGAAGGAGGAAAATCACATAGGATGATAAAATTGTTTTCACTGTTAACTCCAACTGTGTGTCAGATTTGAAGCAGCTTATATTTTATAATGCATTCCATAGCCAAATATTACTGAACCGGGCATTTCCGTTATCAACAGGAGGGCTGCAAAAACCCACGGAGTTTTCTAGCATGAACAAGGAATGAAAAATGAAACTAATTTGGGGTGACAGGAAGACTAAAAAATATATACAATGTGAGTAATGTATGTACATACATATATATATTTATATACATACATATATATATTTATATACACACACACACACACACACACACTCACACACACACACACACAACACACACAGAAATTGAGGAAGTGCAACAATAAATCTAAAGTGATTTAGAAAACAGGTTCTGATAGCCTGGATTATGCTACAATTTTGCAACACTATTACTCCATGTATAGCTTGCACAAGAGCTCCGGTTTTCAACTTTATCATCATAATGTCCACGAATCAATTACAAAATTATACTTCTAAGAATCAAAATTATGATTTTAATTCTAGAAGTGTTGTACAAAAATAATAGTTTTCAGAATGGAATTTGAATGACAAAAAAAGAGCATTACTTTTCAGAGCATAATTTAAACCTGTTACATCTGTCCCTAGTTGATGACGACATTCCATAAATAGATCTAATATGCTGTAATGTGCAGACTCACACCACAGAGATATTTGCTAATTACCATCTTGGTGCCAGATACAATTCCGTTTCTGGGGATTCCCATAAATCTCTCATTTCTCCCCCACATCATGTTAGAAAAAAATAGTAATAAATGTCACAAAATAATCTGAGGCGAGACAATTTTTTCCTCAGCAAACTGAACTAACTGTCCAGCTGTCAGGTATTATCAAGATGTGGAGATGCCGGCGTTGGACTGGGGTAAATACAGTAAGAAGTTTAACACCACCAGGTTAAAGTCCAACCTGTTGGACTTTAACCTGGTGTTGTTAAACTTCTTAAGGTATTATCAATTCATGGCAGTCTCCAAATAGAAGGGGATTTACATGTACAAAACATGCAAACCTGTTCCTCAACTAGAGATTTCATAAAACATTTACAAATGTTAGAAAGAATAATGTGAATGTAAGGGAACATGATGCTTTTTTTGGATAAAATCTAAGCTGTTGCATACACCATCAAATTTTTCCTCATCAATGTTACTAAGAGGTGAAACAGGGCTCTGCCCGTTTTGAGTTTAAATACCTTTCAATTAGAGATTAAGTTATTGCTCCACCCATAAATCAGTGAAATTCTGTAACATTGCTGGTCAATTTGTCAGCATCATCCCAGGTAACTGCTAGTCAATTTCTAATAAGATCAAAAGAAACAACAAATACGTCAATAATCAGAGTTCCTCATCTCAGTCTTGTGGCAATGACGAGGTCCTGCCTACAGAAAAGGGGAAGAGAAACTCAGTCAGTTACAATACATCACAAAGTTAGCATAGAACCAGGAGTGGTCCATTTGCTTGTTCTCTCAGCAAAAAAAATAGAAGGGGGAAAATAAAAAAAGGCAATTAGTATTCAAGACAGAGACCTTTAATAAAGAGTCACGAGTCTCCAAAGATATTTTGTCGTGCTGAACTGTAACAATCAATATTCATTTTTTCTATAACTCTGATCCCACTGGAGGTTCTCTCATTTGTAGATATTTAGTTAGTTTATAAAGCAATTAATGAGACAATAAAAACAAAAATAATTCAAAATCTACAAAGGAAAAGTGAAGGAGTGAGAGAACTCTGGATGGAGCACAGGAATTTGCTGACAGATTAACAGAGGAATTAGTGAGGCAAGAGGCCCAAAATAGCAATAGAATGTCAAAAACGCCCCACATCATGCAATCAGAATTTAGGAAGAGCATCATAGACAGATTTTGAACACCAGTCAATGAGTAATGCTGTAATTAGCAAAAGTGCCATAACGTCCTTCTGACAGTCATTTACTGGAAACTCAAAAGAATTGAAAAGACCAGTGGGGTTTGACCATAGAACATTACAGCGCAGTACAGGCCCTTTGGCCCTCGATGTTGTGCCGACCCATAAAACCAATCTAAAGCCCCTCTAATCTACACTATTCCAATATCATCCATATGTTTATCCAACAACCATTTATAATGCTCTTAATGTTGACGAGTCCACTACTGCTGCAGGCAGGGCATTCCACGCCCTTACTACTCTCTGAGTAAAGAACCTACCTCTGACATCTGTCCTATATCTCTCTCCCCTCAATTTAAAGCCATGTCCCCTCGTGTTAGCCATCACCATCTGAGGAAAAAGGCTCGCACTATCCACCCTATCTAATCCTCTGATCATCTTGTATGCCTCTATTAAGTCACCTCTTAACCTTCTTCTCTCTAACGAAAACAACCTCAAGCCCCTCAGCCTTTCCTCATAAGACCTTCCCACCATACCAGGCAACATCCTGGTAAATCTCCTCTGCACCCTTTCCAACACTTCCACATCATTCCTATAATGCGGTGACCAGAACTGTACGCAATACTCCAAATGCAGCCGCACCAGAGTTTTGTACAGTTGCAGCATGACCTCATGGCTCCAAAACTCAACCCCTCTACCAATAAAAGTTAACACACCGTATGCCTTCTTAACAATCCTATCAACCTGGGTGCCAACTTTCAGGGATCTATGCACATGGACACCCAGATCCCTCTGTTCATCCACACTACCAAGTATCTTACCATTAGCCCAATACTCTGTATTCCTGTTACTCCTTCCAAAGTGAATCACCTCACACTTTTCCGCATTAAACTCCATTTGCCACCTCTCAGCCCAGCTCTGCAGCTTATCTATGTCCCTCTGTAACCTGCCACTTCCCTCCGCACTGTCTACAACTCCACCGACTTTAGTGTCATCCGCAAATTTACTAATCCATCCTTCCACGCCCTCATCCGGGTCATTTATAAAAATGACAAACAACAGTGGCCCCAAAACAGATCCTTGCGGTACACCATGAGTAACTGAACTCCAGGATGAATATTTCCCATCAACCACCACCCCGTCTTCTTACAGCTAGCCAATTCCTGATCCAAACCACTAAATCACCCTCAATCCCATGTGTCCGTATTTTCTGCAATAGCTTACCATGGGGAACCTTATCAAACGCTTTACTGAAATCCATATACACCACATCAACCGCTTTACCCTCATCCACCTCTTTGGTCACCTTCTCAAAAGAACTCAATAAGGTTTGTGAGGCACGACCTACCCTTCACAGAACCGTGCTGACTATCCCTAATCAAATTATTCCTTTCTAGATGATTATAAATCCTATCTCTTATAATCCTTTCCAAAACTTTGCCCACAACAGAAGTAAGGCTCACCGGTCTATAATTACCAGGGTTGTCCCTACTCCCCTTCTTGAACAAGGGGCCAACATTTGCTATCCTCCAGTCACTCTGATCACCCAAGGCCCAAGAAAATCCAGCTGTTGAAAAGCAAACTACTAAATTATATATTTCATTATTATGGGTTAAATGGTTAGTGTTTTGTTTCCTGACTTCATCCAAGGGTCTTAACAGGGATGGCAAATGAGGTATTGGGGTTAATTTTCCAAAATCTGGTGGATTCGGGAAGGGTTCCATTAGAGCAGTATCAAATATAATATTCAAGAAATGAGGGAGGCAGAAAACAGGAAGTTATAGGCACAGTGCCACAGTGGTTAGGATTGCTGCCTCACAGCACCAGGGACCCGAGTTCAATTCTGGCTTCAGGTGATTGTGGAATTTGCACGTTCACCCCATGTTTGTATGGGTTTCCTCCGAGTGCTCTGGTTTCCTCCCACACTCCAAAGATGTGCAGGTTAGGTGGATTGGCCAGCCTAAATTGCCCCTTAGTGTCAGAGGGACTAGCAGGATAAATACATGGGATGGTATTCGGTGCAGGCTCGATGGGCCAAATGGCTTGCTTCTGTACTGTAGGGATTCTATGATTCTAGGCCAGATAGCTTGATGTCTGTCATACGAAAAATGTTAGAATTTATTAGAGAGATTATAGCTGGGCATTAAGAAAAGCTCGGTAACTGGAAAGAGCCATTGGTTTGGTGAAAGGGAAATTATGTTTAACCAATTTATTGGAATCTTTGAAGGAGTCATATGTGCTGTGGATAAAGGGGGGCCTATAGACATACTGTACTTGAATTCCCAGAAGGGTGCCACATCAAAGGTTACTGAGGAAATTAAAACCTCATGGTGTAGGGGGTAACATATTAGCATGGATGAAAGATTGGTTGGCTGACAGAAAATGGAGTAAGCATAAATGGGCATTTTTCTTATTAGTAGGATGTGACGAGTGGAATCCTGCAGGGGTCTGTGCTGGGGCCTTGACTTTTTACAATTAATAGCAATGACTTAGATGAGGACAAAGATAAGAAGAAAAGTATGTCGTGAAGACATAGAGGTTGCAGACAGATAGAGGTGAATGAGTGCCAAAACCTGGCCGATCGAGTACAATGTGGGAAAATGTGAAGTTGTTCACTTTGGCAGGAAGAGTTAAAAAAAAAAACCATTACTTCAAGGGAGAACTGCAGAATTCCAAGGTGCAAAGGGGTTTAGGTGTTCTAATGCAGGAGTGACAAAAGGTGAGGAGGTAGATACACAGCACGCTATAAGAGGGCTAATGAAATGCTATTCTTTATTACGAGAGAAACTGAACATAAAATTAAGGATTTTATGCCTCAGTTTCGCAGGATATTGATGAGACCACATCTCAATACCGTGTGCAGCTTTGGTCTCCTTATTTCAGAAAGGACATAAATGCGTTTGAGGTAGTTAGGAGAAGGTTTACCAGATTGATACCGAGAATGTGGGGGTTGTCTTATGAGAAAAGACAGACTGGGCTTGTTTCCACTAGAATTTACAAGAGTAAGGTGTGACTTGATTAATATATGCAAGATCCTGAACCTTGACAAGATGCATGTGGAAAGGTTATTTCCTTTTCTGGGCGAGTTCATAACTAGGGGCCACAATTTTTAAATTAGGCGTCACCCTTTTAAGATAGAGCTGAGGAAATTCTTTACCTCTGAGGGTTGTGCAAATTTGGTACTCTGACTCAGAAGGTGGTGGAGGTGGAGGGTTGCTGAATATTTTTACGGCAGTGTTGGATTAATTCATTTTTGGCAAGGGAATAAAAAGTTATTGGGGGTAGATGGGAATGTGGAACCTAACATACAAACAGATCAGCCATGATCTTTATTGAATGGCACAGCAGGCTCGAGGGCCTGAATGGCCTACTTCCGCTCCTAGTGCTATGTTCATTTGTCATTTATAAAAATAGGAAGCAATTCAAAAAGTAAACTTGGGAAGGAAGGCTTTGATGAATGGATTAATCAAACATCAAGAGAGAAAAAAATGCCTCCCAAATACCGAAACGAGGCAGAAAAAAAACTTGACAGAACATCAGCATTTTGTAGACAAAAAGATCCAGCAACTTGAAATTTGAGAGCAAGTGAAGTTGAAAACAAGTTTAGTCTATTTTGGCCTCTCACCAACTCAGAGAAAGAGGTTGGCCTGATTTTAAATTCTCTGCATGGAAACAGTGCTAGCATATTGCAAAGGGGTTTGCAATAAAAAGGTAAGTTCTGTACAAGTTGACACAGTGTCCAATTAATCAGCACTGTCAAATTTACATTTAAATTGGAACTGGAATTTGTTTTCAGCAGACTAATTGATAACTTCTATTTCTGGAGCTCCATCGCAAAGATTATGATTAAGTGCCTTTTAAGGATGCCTGTGTAATTTCAGAGAACAAAAAGGTAAAAGAAATGACAACTGTGAAACAAAGTTAAATTTCTCACCCTTATATATTAACTGCAGCCCCCAGGTCTGATGCCAATGGGCTGAAGCCCTTGAAACATTTAAAACAAATTATGCTGAGTACGATACAATGCAGTACCATTTCCTATAACCACCCCCCCCCCCCCCCCCAAATAAAAGAAATCGAAAAAGATTTATTGCGATAGATTGTACTTATAAAGAACATTCAATCCAGTAAATGTCCCAATGCACTTTACATCAAGGGAAAAAAAATGCCCAAAGCAGCTTTGGGAGAAATGATTGAAAAGATTGTCAATAAAAGGTTTAGACCATGCTTAATGGTTGGACAGAATTTAGAAAGTTAGTGTCTCAGAGAAAAATTGAAGCAACCAAAGTATTAAGTATTAAAGGGGAGAAAAGAGGACAGAGAAAATTGACAGCAGGCCAAAGTTGAAGAATCAAAAGATATGGACAGATATTTGAGTCAGAATAGATTGTAAAGGAACATAAAAACATACAAATGACAGGCAGGAAATGACCATCAAGCATGTCCCCCCAGATGGTCAAGGCTCAACTAAACATCATGATTCCCAAACACTCTGTCTGCTCACCAACGCAGGGGTAAAAACTTGTAAAGGAGGATTAAAACTTCAGTGCAATACTGGGTCGTGGAGGTCAGTAAGGTGAGGCAACAGGTGCAAAATTTTGCATTGTTTGGCATTTGTAGAGCGTAGCAAGTTGGCATTGGAAAAATAAAGTCTCAAGTCAAACGTACAACAAGAGTTTCAGTGGTGATACGCAATGGTGGGGCCATTTCTCCTCTACGTTGTTGTGATAATATCTAATCTATTCTTCAGTGATGAATTGGAATTGGTAATCAGTGAAAATAATAGGCTGCAACATAGAAACATAGAAAAACTACAGCACAAACAGGCCCTTCGGCCCACAAGTTGTGCCGAACACATTCCTACCTTCTAGAACTACCAAAAACCCTCCATCCTATTACGCTCCATGTACT
Organism: Mustelus asterias; assembly: GCF_964213995.1. NCBI lineage: Eukaryota > Metazoa > Chordata > Chondrichthyes > Carcharhiniformes > Triakidae > Mustelus > Mustelus asterias. The sequence goes on along the minus strand of NC_135801.1, from coordinate 139,665,718 downwards.
CATCCAGGAGCCTCTTAAAAGACCCTATTGAGTTCGCCTCCACCACCACTGACGGCTGCCGATTCCACTCGCCCACCACCCTCTGTGTGAAAAACTTCCCCCTAACATCTCCCCTGTACCTACCCCCCAGCACCCTAAACCTGTGTCCTCTCGTAGCAGACATTTCCACCCTGCGAAAAAGCCTCTGAGAGTCCACCCGATCTATGCCTCTCAACATCTTGTACATCTCTATTAGGTCTCCTCTCATCCTTTGTCTCTCCAAGGAGAAAAGACCGAGCTCCCTCAGCCTATCCTCATAAAGCATGCCACTCAATCCAGGCAACATCCTTGTAAATCTCCTCTGCACCCTTTCAACCTTTTCCACATCCTTCCTATAGTGAGGCGACCAGAACTGAGCACAGTACTCCAAGGGGGGTCCGACGAGGGTCTTATATAGCTGCATCATTATCCCCGGACTCCTAAACTCAATCCCTCGATTGATAAAGGTCAGCACACCATACGCCTTCTTAACCACCTCCTCCACCTGCGGGGCCAATTTTAGAGTCCTATGGACCCGGACCCCAAAGTCCTTCTGATCCTCAACAGTACTAAGAGTCTTTCACTTTATATTGTACTCCTTCATCCCATTTGACCTACCAAAATGGACCACAACGCATTTATCTGGGTTGAAGTCCATCTGCCACTTGTCCGCCCAGTCTTGCATCCGATCTATGTCCCTCTGTAACTTCTGACATCCCTCCAGACTATCCACAACCCCACCAACCTTCGTGTCGTCGGCAAACTTACCAACCCATCCCTCCGCTTCCTCATCCAGGTCATTTATGAAAATGACAAACAGCAAGGGTCCCAGAACAGATCCCTGGGGCACACCACTGGTGACCGACCTCCATTTAGAAAAAGGCCCATCTATACCCACTCTCTGCCTCCTTTGGGCAAGCCAGTTCTGGATCCACCGGGCAGCAGCCCCTTGGATCCCATGCCCTCTCACTTTTTCTAGAAGCCTTGCATGGGGGACCTTATCGAACGCCTTGCTAAAATCCATATAAACCACATCTACCGCCTTCCCTTCGTCAATGTGTTTAGTCACATTTTCGAAGAACTCCACCAGGCTCGTAAGGCACGATCTGCCCTTGACAAAGCCATGCTGAGTATTCTTGAGCATACTAAACCTCTCTAAATGCTCATATATACTGTCCCTCAGGATCTTCTCCATCAGTTTACCAACCACTGAGGTTAGACTCACCGGTCGGTAATTACCTGGGCTATCCTTATTCCCCTTCTTGAAAATAGGAACCACATCCGCAATCCTCCGGCACCTCTCCCGTCTCCATCGACGACGCAAAGATCATCGCCAGAAGCTCTGCAATCTCTTCCCTCGCCTCCCACAGTAACCTGGGGTACATCCCATCCGGACCTGGCAACTTATCTATCTTGATGCCATTCAAAGATTCCAGCACAACCTCTTTGTTAAAGTCCACATACTCAATCCTTTCAGTCCACCGCACACCCGCAGTACATCCACCCAGGTCCTTCTCCTCTGTGAAAACCGAGGCAAAATACTCATTGAGCACCTCTGCCATTTCTACTGGTTCCGTACAGACTTTCCCACCTTCACTTTTTATAGGCCCTATTCCATCACGTCTCATCCTTTTACTCTTCACATATTTATAGAACGCCTTAGGGTTCTCCTTATTCCTACCTGCCAGGGCCTTCTCGTGACCCCTTCTGGCTCTCCTAATTTCCTTCTTTAGTCCCTTCCTACAAGCCGTATACTCTTCTAAATCCCTATCTTTGCCAAGCTCTCTGAACCTTTTGTACGCTTTCCTTTTCTTCTCGACTAGGTCCCGCACAGCTTTCGTGCACCACGGTTCCTTTAACCGACCAACACCTCCCTGTCTGCTCGGAACATTGTCCTGTAGAACCCTAGACAGACATTCCTTGAAAAACTGCCACCTCTCTTCAGTACATTTCCCCAAGAATACCTCCTTCCAATTTACTCCTCTAATTTGCTGTCTAATGTCTTCATTTTTCCCCTTACTCGATATAAACACTTTCCTAGCTTGCCTGATCCTCTCTTTTTACAATGCAAGCCTAAAGGAGATAGATCGCTATCCCCAAGATGCTCTCCCACTGAGAGATCTGACACCTGTCCAGGTTCATTGGTCAGTATCAGATCAAGTACAGCCTCTCCTCTTGTAGGCTTGTCCACATGCTATGTCAGGAAACCCTCCTGAACACACCTAACGAACTCTTCCCCATCCAATCCCCTTACCCTCGGGATATTCCAATCTATGTTTGGGAAATTAAAGTCTCCCATCACAACAACTCTGCTATTACTGCATCTCTCCAGGATCTGTTTCCCTATCTGCTCCTCCACCTCCCTGTTAGTATTGGGCAGCCTATAGAAAACTCCCAGCAAAGTGACCGGTCCCTTCCCACTCCGAACTTCCACCCACAGAGACTCGGTGGACAATCCCTCCACAGCATACACCTTCTCTACAGCTGTGACACTATCCCTGATCAGCAGTGCCACTCCACCCCCTCTCTTGCCTCCCTCCCTGTCCTTCCTGAAACATCTGAATCCCGGCACCTGGAGTATCCAGTCCTGTCCCTGAGACATCCAAGTTTCCGTAATGGCCACCACATCATACTTCCAGGCATCGATCCATGCTCTGAGCTCATCCCCTTTATTCACTATACTCCTGGCATTAAAGTAAACACATCTCAATCCTTTGTTCTGAGCTCTCCCCTTCTCTATTCCCTGTCCATCCGCCCTCTTGCACTGCCTATAACCCTTCTCTGTTTGCGAGCTACCTTCCTCACTCTCAGTCACCTCATTTTGATCCCCTCCATCTGGGAAGATTGGCAATGGAGTCAGATTGCCATTTCACACGTAGTTACTTAACTGGAAATCCACTCTCTTCTTGTCCAACCTTCTGACTCAGGCAGGGAGATCTGTGCAGTACAGCAGGTTGCCAAGACCTTCTGTTCAGAGCTTCAGTGTCGAAGGGAAGGTGGTCAAGCCCCATTTTTGTGGCACTAGCTGCCATAAAATAAGTTTAAAGGTCCAGCTACTGAGCGGCCAGGAAGAAGGTCTGTTGATAAGGTAGTGGGAGGACGGAATGAGCGAGGGTGGTCTGGGGGGAGATGGGTGGTAAGTGGCAGGTAGGGTTTTGGGAGCGTTGTTGGTGGAGGAGTGCAGATAGTGGATGGAAAGGGCAGTGAAGAGGTGGGGGTGTAGTCACGGGTCCTATGGGGGGTCTCATGGGCAACCAGGGTGATAGTCAGGGGCATGAAGGTGTACCCCTGGGTTGTCAGGAAGCCCCATGGCTCAGTTATATTGTTGCGCAGAAGCAAGAGTGTGTCTCATTATTCTAAATTTTTCTGCATAGCTATAACTTTAGGACAGCCGGAAACAATCAATTTGTGATTTACACCACATTATTGGGTGATTCCCAGTGCAAAGCAATTAGCCATCCGAAGTCTGAACTTCCTGAGCAATGCCATGCAATCCTCTCCAGGGAACGCCTGGCAGTGTGAGTTCCACAGTGCATTTTGGGTTGTACCCAAAAAATGCATCCCCCACCCCCCAAAAAAAATACAATGCCCCAGAGCTCATGGGCCAATCAATGCCGCAAAATGTCACCAGTTAGCTACTTACATTTGTATAGCGCCTCAAATGTAACAAAATGTCCCAAGGTGCTTTACAGGAACATTAGGAAACAAAATATGACACTGAATAACGAGGCAATATTTGGTCAGATGACCAAAAATTTGGTCAAAGCAATAGGTTTGAAGAAATGTCTCAGGAGGAAAGTTAGAGGCAGGGGGAGACTATTCTAGAGCTTGGTGCCCTAGGCATCTGAAGGCACAGTGAAGCAATTTAAATTGGGGACGCACAAAAGGCCAGAATTAAAGGAGCACAGGTATCTTGAAGGGCTGTGGGATTGGAGGAGATTACAGAGATGGGGAGAGGTAAAACCATTGAGGGATTTGAAATCAATATGAAAACTTTAAAATCAAGACATTGCTCGACTGAGAGACAATGCAGGCCAGGGGTCAAAGGGGTGATAGGGAAACGAGACTTTCAGAGAGTTAAGATAAAAGTATTCTGGAACAGTTAAGTCTAGTAAAAAAAAGGCACAAGTGAGGGATTCAGCAACCAATGAGCTGAGACAGGGAGAGCTGGGTGCCATCAACATACATGTGAAAACTAAGGTAGAGAGATCTGGGTGTCCATGTTCATGAATGCCGAAAGTTGATATGCAGGTGCAGCATGTAATAAAAAAGGCAAAAGGGATGTTGGCAATTATTGCAAAGGGGCTGTGTATAAAAGTGGAGAATTATTGTTGCAATTGTATAGGATGTTTGTGAGACAATATCTGGTGTAGTGTGTCCAATTTTGGTCTCCTTATTTGAGGAAGGACGTAGTGACATTGGAGGCAGTTCAGAGGAGGTTCACCAGCTTGATTCCGTGGATGAAAGGGTTGACATATGAGGAGAGATTAAACAGTTTGGGCTTATACTTGGTGTTTAGAAGGATGAGGGGGGATCTGATCCAAGTATGTAAAATTTTTAAAAAGGGATTGATGAAGTAAATGGAGACCAAATGTTTCCTCTTATGGGGCAATCTAGAACAAGAGGTCACAGCTCTCGGTTGAGAGGCGGTTGATGTAAAACTGAGATGAGGAGGAACTACTCGCGAGGGGGTGGTAAATTTGTGGAACTTGCTGCCCGATAGTACGGTGGAATCGGAATTGTTGAATAGTTTCAAGCAGATAGATATATTTCAAATAAAAAAGGGATAAGGGGATATGGGGAACAGGTTGGGAGGTGGATTCGAGACCACGGAGACATGAGACATGAATTGATTGAATGGCGCAGGCTCAAAGGACTGAATTTGCCTACTTCTGCTCCTAATTCCTATGTTCCTATGTCTTTGGATGATGTTACTGAGGGACAGCTTCTGAATGAGAAATAGGAAGGGGCTAAGGATAGGTTCCTCAGGGACAACAAAAGTAACGATGCAGGGACAGAAAGAGAAGCAACTGCAAGTAATTCTCTAGCTTTGAAAATTAGACAGAAAAGAATAACAATAATGAAGATTAAATAAAGATGTGACCAGCTGAGAGAAGTCGCACCCAGCTGGACAACAGTGGAGAAGTGCTGGAAGAGAATGGTACAGTCGTCAAAGGCTGCAGACAGGTTCAGAAGAACAAGGAAGGTATGTCATATATGACCCACAAAATTGGCGATTTTAGTACTGCTTATTCTTTCATGGGCATAAAATCAACACCATGAGCAGATATCACTATAGACTGTCACACAGCTCTTCAACTCAAATTAATTTGTACAGAAGACAAAGCCTGTTGTCAGTGCAAATGTTTTAAAATTTAGGGTTAGGGAACACTGCCAATCACCCAGCTGATTACACACGAGACTGTGTCATTTTTACTGTATATTTTGATCAGTAGAATCATGTTTGACCATATACTGTATTACTGTGTGCACTATTTGTACAGTAAGCTGGTTAAACTTACCATTCCATTATTCTGATGACCTTCTCGTCCGGGGATAAGCTGCGTCACACACCTTTCTTGGTACAAGAGATTCCAAATGGTTTTAGTGTTTGCGACAGCTATTCTGGCAAATCTTCCATCTTGACAACCGGAGATACGAACTGGTTGCAGAGTAACTTCCACCATCACTGGAGCATGTAATTTGCTTAAATAAGCACAACGTTTTTGTTCACTTTAGTCCTAGGACCCTGCAGCACTGGAGAAATAAATTAATTTTTATTGCAGTGTTATTGTAGTTACAGTTTAATGTGGAAGGTTACTGAGACATTACTGCAGAAAAATCAGAACTGGGAATTAAACATTGCAGGCTATAACATTCAGAAAAGATGGAGGGGGAAAAAAAGAGATGGAGTAGCTGTGTTTATTAGGGATAACGTAATAACAACAGAACAAAAGGAACGCAGCAATCAGCATATAATCCATAAAAATAGAGATAAAAGAGAATGAAGGATCAATTACACAAAAGAGGTAGTCTACAGTTAACCTAACAGTGGAAGGTAAATGAAAGTGTCATGGATCTGCCAAGTAACAGCGGGAAAAAGAATTTAACAAAGGATGATTAGGATGTGATCTGCCTTGCAACAGGTACAAACCTGCATAGTGACAACAGTAGACAGCATTCAAAGGGGATGACAAGATGCCACTTTTCCCAGTAATGAGAATAGCAGGCATCCAAACTGAATCAGGTGTACATAGCCGTATTATCAGGGAACAGTTTACCTAGACCAGTGGAGATATACAGCTGCTAGTTTCAAGAGACATGGAATGTGAGAGATACAGACAGTCCAGATACACAGAGGGGAGAGGAACCAGGGTATAAATTCAGCACCTGCAGAAGCAGGCAGGCCAATTTAACATCTAACAGCAAGGAAGCTTCGTATCATCCAAGAGCCAGGTAGGCTAGGTCAACATTGAAGAAGCCTTAAGAACCAAGACAGTGCAGGAACCTTCGCAAAGGTTGCTCGAATACCTTCGCTGGACCAGGAAAAGACACTTCCCAGACTTAGTCACCCGCCTTGTGTTGTAGGGTAACAAGCTGGATTTGACTTGAGTATGTTTAATTTGGATGTCGTTTGGGAATGGAAAAGTCTCGAGTTCAGGAACCACAGATAAATATGTTGGAGCAAAGGGTAATTTCTACATAAAATAATTCCAAACTGCCTGTGATAATGAATATCTCTGTTGTGTTCGACGGGATCAAGAAAGTAGTGCTACCAGCACCAAACTTGGCCCCCTGAAATTGGCAGATGGTGATGCTTTCATCGACAGAAGTCCCGCTGGTTTGAAGTTTTATAATTTATTAGCCACAATATTTATATATTTAATTGTCTAAGAGTATTAAAGCCCACTTTATGTATATTTGTCTTTTTAATTTAATAAATAGTCTTTAGTAATCATTACACAGCAACTGGTCTGGTTATTCTACCTAGGGATTTCAAGTGAATCCTTACACCATTCCAAAAACAAAACTGTACACCACCACGAACCGCTGTTTCGATCGAGACACCCTCGCAGATAACATCTACGCGGTTTGTGACAAAAGAAGAAATATGTAGTCATCAATTTCAAACACCCGTTATTAATTGGACAAAGGAATGGAGTTGTAACACTGTGGGATACTCATTTCTAACCCAATATTTAAAAAACTAACATGGAAAAATCATTATTGGATTTAGTAATGGGGAATGAACCAGAGCAGATAAGGGAAATAAAGTACAGGAATGTCGAGGCAATAACGACCACAATATAATAGACATTAAACTGATTATGGAGAAGGATGCGAGTATGGTGTAAACTAGGTTAACAGATTGGAGAAGTTGATTTTGAGGGGATGAGAATAGAAAACAAAATGGGCAACCATATTGGCAATGTAGAACAACAATGGGAAATATTTAAATGGTGTTCAATAGAGTACAAGGAAAATAAATTCCACTAAAAAGAACAAACTAAACATTAGTGAGACTCCACGGTGAATAAAGATGTGATGGAAGAATTGAGGATTAGGAAAGAAGCATGCATTAAGTATATAGAAAGTAGGGGAGTGCATCATAAGAGTGAATCTGAAGAGATTAGGAGAAAAGTCAAGGAATTATGGACCAATCACCTCACATGGTTGCAGAAAAAAAAATGGAATGGCAAATAAAAGGAGGGAATAGAACATCTAGAAAGGAGAAGTATAATAATGAATAGTTAGCAAAGGGAAAATACTATTTGCCCAACATTATTCTTTTTTTTTTGAGGAGGGAACAGAGAGCAGACAATGGCAATGCAGTAGACGTAATTTATCTGGATTTTCAAAAACCTTTGCTAAGGTGCCCCATAATAGAAAAATGAATAGATTCAGAGAATGTAGAGTCAGAGGACAAGTGGCAAAATGGATTGCTAGCTGGCTTCAAGACAGAGAGCAGAGTGGGTGCAAAGAGTAATTACTCTTTGGCAACAGGTGGGAAGCGATGTTCCACAAGGATTAGAGTTGGGACTATGGCGGTTCACAATATATGATTTGAACTTTGAAATTAATACAATTTCTAAATTTGCAGACAACACCAAATTTGGGGGGTGGCAGTCAATATCAAGGAAAACTGCAAAGAAATTACAAGAAGATGTTACTAAACTTACAAATGGAAAAATAGTTGGCAAATGCAGTTCAACACGTGAATGCGAGGTGGTACATTTTTGGTCGGAAGAATAGGGAGGTCAATTATTACTTGGAAGGTGCAAGTCTAGGTGGGTGTGGCAATTGTCCCTTTAAAGATCAATCTGAAAAGGGTCACACGACCCAGGGAACCAATCAGAGAGCAGGGTTGAGGGAATCACCCTGGTAAGCACGGGCTTCTGTACCCACAGTCAACTTGGGAGCTGATTGCAGCCACAAGGCCTTTGCATAGTTTTAACCTGTAAATAAACTAGTTGTGTTTTCCCTAAACTGGTGAATGAGCATCACAAAAGATGGGCCAAAAAGCAAACAGCTTTATTTCTGGAGAAATAGAAAATAGAGAAGTTATGCTGAATCTGTATAAAACCTTGGTTAAATCACACTAGTCCACATAGAACGGTGTGCAGTTTTGGTTGCCATATTATAGGATGAATAGAGAGGCACTGAAGAGAATACAGAGAAGATGCATAAAGATGATACCTGTAATACTTATGTATCCGTATCATGAAATAATTGAAATGATGGATCTCTTTTCTTTTGAAAATATAAGTATCTAATATAGATACTTACAATTATGAAAGATTCCGATAAGAGTGGAGAGAGAATATTCCCTCTCATATGGAGGAGCATATCTAGAGTCAGTATCAGGGAGTCACTAAGAAATCCAACAGGGAATTCAGAAGAAACTTCTTTACCCAGTGACTGAGAATGTGGAAGTCAATACCATAGGGAGTGGTTGAAGCAAATAGTATAGACACAGCTAAGGGAAAGCTCAGCTACCATATGAGGGAGAAGGAAATAGAGGGGTTACAAGGATAGATTTCGATGAGGTTAGATGGGAGGAGGCTTAACTAGTGCATAAACACGGGCATGGAGTGGTATATAATTCCCTGTAGATTTATGGAATTAGAATTTCAGAATGACCAAGCATATCTGTAGTAACAGGGGGGAGTAAAGACACAGCACAAGAAAACATAATACAGCACATGGGAATATTTGAAATAAGATCACTGTAACAGTATTTTTAAAGGAAGGATCAACACAACTAAACTTTCTGACTTCTAAGCAATATTTTTAAATCTAGACCAAATAATTGCATCAGTAGTGAAAACTGATACCAAATTTAAAGTAAAGTGTGCTGATAGTGAAATCCCCATCCCCACCAGAACACATGCTGGACTTCAGCCTCAGTTAGCAGGAATAATCAAGTTCAACCATGGCAGCTGAAAATCACCATTTAACTTTAGAATAGGAGGCAAGAGTGACATTTCAAATGTTTACATTCCCTTCAGGCTTAAGTGGGTGTGGTGAAATAAAACATGATATTTGTCACCTCTGGAGCATCTTCAAAACAGCCAAGACTGATGAGAGGACAGTCTCCTCACACTGGCATCTACAAAGTCTTTGAATAAAATATGATTTAGTAGTCTTAGCTTAGTTTCTAACTAGCACTTTTACACAGCACAGAACTGCTCATAATATAGAAACAGATGGTAAGTGGCCCTTAGAAGCCACAAAGACAATTTGTATCCTGAATGGAAAAGTTATACCAGTTTGGTTTATTTATTAGTGCCACAAGTAGACTTACATTAACATTGCAATGAAGTTACTGTCAAAATCCCCTAGTCGCCACACTCTGGCACCTGTTTGGGTACACGGAGGGAGAATTTAGCATGGCCAGTACACCTAACCGGCATGTCTTTCAGACTCTGGGAGGAAACCGGAGCACCCGGAGGAAACCCATGCTGACACGGGGAGAATGTGCAGACTCCGCACAAACAGTGACCCCAGCCAGGAATCGAACCAGGTCCCCAGTGCTGTGAAGCAGCAGTGCTAACCACTGTGCCACCTACAAGATTCCGAGAATTCTGGGGTACAGAGAAAATTGAATATTTGCAATAATAGAATGCTGATCACATTATTCAGATGAATCTCAAAGAATCTCCCAGTCTATGAATTACTATGACTTTAAATGTACAAGGGAAATGATGCAGCCTCACTATCACACTATCACACTAACAACAAATTAAATTTATCTTAGTGGGTTAAGCGATGATAGCAAGAGAACTTGAAGCACTAGTTCGAATTGTACAACACGAACTTCACATCCATCAAAGAGACAAATAACATTTCTGTTGATTGACTTATCCAAAGGACAGCATCCAAAAATGTAGCACTCCCCTAGTACAGCAGTGGTGATATCAGTGCCTCGATGATATGCTTATAAAACATGCAACACTTGTCCTTGGAATGACTGATAATGGAAAAATTCAGAGCACAGGAAAATTCATTTCCAATTGTTGTGCAAAACACAAAATTAATAAATTATGTTTTCAAACATATTTGCTGTGTCTAAATAAGACATCAATGTAAACTCATGCATAGTTTAACTTTTCTGTACTATTACACCTTGGCTGGAATTCTCCGACCTCGCCCACATCTGAGATGGTGCTTTGGCTGAGCACCAAATTTTCCGTTCTTGCTGGTATTGGTGTTGGGACGGATGGAATTGAAGAATTCCAGCCCTTAAATAGAGGTTCAAATAAAATTGAAAAGAGCTGCAGTCTTCATAATGAATATACAACCATATATTATTGGTTGAAGTCCAGCCAACCAAAACAAGTGAGGCAATTAAAGGCCTCACTCGGATTGAATTTCTTGCACCTCCTCTTGCTGTTATATCATAGTGGTGCTTGGATGCATTTTGTAGGTCATACTTGGTCAATCATACTTGGCATATTTGAACAATGAAAATTACAAAAAACATTAATGTAAATTTAAAAAACCTTGCTCACTTGGTTTTCAAACATAATTGCTGCATTTTGTCCTCCAAGTACTTTTTCAGCCACATTTTAAATTTGTAAAGCTTTACTTTGGTACCTGGAGTGCACTCATTGAAGTGATTTAAGAGAGGCAAAGACAACTGTCATGGGCAATATGCATCAAATCTAGGGGCTAACAAAACTGTTTGACAGCATCCATTTTGGAGTGAGAAAGGCAAATTGGAATATTTCCTTAATGGCAACAAACTAGACTTTGTGGATGATCAAATACACAAAGTGTCCACATACACAAATCAAAAAGCCAGTGAAATGTTTGACCTGATCACAAGGGGGTTGGAATTCCAATGTGAAAAAATGATGCTTTTGTTTCACAGAGCCTTGGTCAGATGCCAAGATAGGAAGCAGAGAGTTCAGTTTGAGCATCAAACCTCAGAAATTGGTCTCTGAAGGGGACACAGCACGGATTCACCAGAACAATACTAGGGCTAAAACAGTATTATCAGAACAGGTTACATAAACTTGGTTTGTATTCACTTGAATTAGAAAGTTGACCAGTGAGTTCACTGGTGTATTTAATATGATATAGGGATTCAATATAAAGGAGAAATCATTTAGAATAAGACAGCATAATACAGGAAGGCATGATACAGAAATTGGCCATGTGGTTGATAATGAAAATGAAAGCTGTAGATTGCAGAAATATATCAATGGACTGGTCAGGTGGGCAGAAAAGTAGCAATTGGAATTCAACCAAGAGAACCAATTGGAGAAGCTTGAGGTTATATATTTGGGGAGGGAAAACAAGGCAAGGGAACACACAAATTACAGAATATTTAGGAAGGAAGAGGAGCAGAGAGATCTTCGAGTGTATGTTCACAGAACCTAAACAGTGCAGGAGGCCATTCAGCCCATTGACTCTACACTGGCTCTCTGAAAGAGCATTCTGCCGAGTCCTACTCCCCTGCCTTATCCCTGTAACCTTGGGCATTCTTTTTCAGAAAGCAATTACATTACTTTTTGAATAGCCTTACTGAACCAGTCTCTCAGGAAGCAAGTTCATCCAGGCTCCAACCACTGCCTGGGGGGGGGGGGGGGGGGGGGGGATAACTTCTCAGAACACTTTTACTCCTTTTGCCAATTATTTTGAATCTGTGCCCTTGAGTTGTTGATGCTCTAGAGTGTGAATGGTTGCTCACTATTTACCTTGTTCCTACCGCTCAGGACCTTGTCTCAACCTCTCCACTGTATCCTCATAGCTACAGTTCTTTATCCTTGGAATCATTCCTGTGAATCTCGCCTGTACTCTCTACAATGCCTTCACATCCTTCCTTAAGTATGGAACCTAGGACTGGATGCAGTATTCCAGATGAGACCTAACCAGTGTCTTACACAAGTTCAACATGACCTCCTAACTTTTGTACTAAATGCCCTCATTTATACTATATGTTTTATTAACTGCTCTCTCAACATTCCCTGCCATCTTCAATTACTTATGTACATATACACTGGAGTCCTCCTATTTCTGCATCTCCTTAAGCATTTTGCCCTTTATTTTATACTGTCTCTCCATATTCTCCCTGACAAACCTTTCACTTACCTACATTTAATTTCATCTGCCACTTGTCTGCCCAATCCACCAATCTGTCTATGCCCTTTTGAAGTTCAAGACTATCATCATAGTTGACAATGTTTCCAATCTTCATATCATCTGCAAATTTTTAAATTATGCCTGAACTCCACATGTCATTAATATACATCAGGAACAGCAAGGGTCCCAACACTGACATGGAAAACTCCACGACAAATCTTCATCCAAACTGAAAAACAACCATTTATCACTTATTTGTTTCCTGTCACTCAGCTAACTTCTTATCCAAGTGCCAACTTTTATTCCATGAGCTAGGATTTTGCTCTCAAGTCTGTTGTGTGGCACTGTGTCAAATGCCTTTTAAAAATCCATATACATAATAACAGCGTTGCCCTTAACAACATTCTCTGGTACCACTTGATTACCTGTAAAGACTTGCATTCCAACCATTATGTTGTAAATTGAGTTTGTGTCTTTATATGCCCTGTTTGTGAACAGAACTCCCACTTACCTGACGAAGGAGCAGCGCTCCGAAAGGTAGTGGCTTTTGCTACCAAATAAACCTGTTGGACTTTAACCTGGTGTTGTGAGACTTCTTACTGTGACCACCTCAGACCCCAGTGGATATAAAAAAAATCCTATCCCATTATGGGCAGCACGGTGGCACAATGGTTAGCACTGCTGCCTCAGTGCCAGAGACCCTGGTTCAATTCCGGCCTCGGGTTACTGTCTGGGTGGAGTTCACACGTTCCCCCCGTATCTGTGTGGGTTTCCTCCAAGTGCTCCGGTTTCCTCCCATCGTCCGAAGATGTGCGGGTTAGGTTGATTGGCCATGTAAAATTGACCTAGTGTCAGGGGATTAGCAGGGAAAATATGAGGGGTTATGGAAATAGAGCCTGGGTGGGATTGTGGTCAGTGCAGACTTGACGGGCCAAATGGCCTCCTTCTGCACTGTAGGGATTCCATGATAAGTTAGTTAAGTGTGATTTTCCATGAACACATGCTGCTCTCCCTTAAATTATCCTGCGCTTGACTAAGTGATGATTGATTTTGTTCACGATTCTCCAGTCCTTCAGCATGCCTAGGAAAAACGGATGTGGACATGCCAGTGTTGGACTGGGGTGGATAAGATGAGAGGTCACACAGGTTTAGTTGAAAGCACAAGCTTTTGGAGCACTGCTCCTTCATCAGGTGAAGTGGAGCGAGATGCACAGGCACAGAATATATAGGCTGCGTGACAATAGTCCAACACTAACAGGTAATCAAGAGTGTCAAAAGATAAGTACAGACTGTGTAGTGCAGTGTAGTCCAGCTGAATAACAAGTCTTTATGAGTTATCACGTGTGCTAATAGACAAATGTAAGCAGTTAAGTCTTATCAGTATGTGTAAAGTGTCGACAGGCTGTATAACAAGTGAAGGGATGGCCTAAGAACTGATAATTTAAGGCAGAGAGATAATTACAATCAGAGTAAGATGGTGCTAAACACTATGCAAACTAATCAGGAAGATTATCAGCTTTTGGACTTTGCCTTTACTTTGACCTAGAATCCCTTTCATAGAATCCCTGCAGTGCAGGAGGCGGCCATTTGGCCCATTGAGCCTGCAACGACAACAATCCCACCCAGGCCCTATCCCCGTAACTCCATGTATTTACTCTGCTAATCCCCCTGACATGAAGGGGCAATTTAGCATGGCAAATCAACCTAACCTGCACATCTTTGGACTGTGGGAGGAAACCGGAGCACCCGGAGGAAACCCACGCAGACACAGGGAGAAGGTGCAAACTCCACACAGGCAGTGATCCAAGGCCAGAATTGAACCCGGTTCCCTGGCTCAGAGGCAGTGGTGCTAACCACGTTGCCACCTCATCTAATGGTTTACTATTACCTACTCTAATTCTATCAAACTCTTAAATATTCTATTTACCTTGATACCATTCTGATATATCCTTGAGTTAATACTTCTCTCCTCCCCACTGCCAGCTTTTCTCCTCTCCACTCAATTTCCTCCCAATTCCCTGCCAATCTAGTTTAAACCTTCTCTAACAGCACTAGCAAACCTCCTTGCAATGACATTAGTCCCAGTCTGGTTTAAATGTTACCAATCCATCTTGTACAGGTACTACCTGCCCCAGAACCATTCCCAATACCTCAGAAATCTAAAGCTCTCCCTCCAATTCACAAGCGTCATGTTGAACTACTCAATCTTCCTGTTCTGCTGCTCACTAGTGTATGGCACTGGGAGTAATCCTGAGACTACTGTACTTGAGATCCTGCTTTTTAATTTCCATCCCAACTCCCTAAAATCTGCTTTCAGGACTAATCCCTTTTCTACCCATGTCGTTGGTCCCATTGAGAACCACAACTTCTGGCTGTTCACTTATCTCCAAAAAAGGAAGTCCTGCAGCTGCTCCGTGACATCCTTGATCCTCGCACCAATGAGACAACCTACCATCCTGGAGTCACATCTACGGCCGCAGAAATGCCAGTCTGCTGTCTCAACCATGGAATCCCCAACCACTGTAGCACTTCCACTCTTCCTCCTCCCCACCTGGGAGGCTGAGGCACCCATGGTGTCACAAAATTAGCTCTTACAACAGTCCCCTGAAGAACGATCTTGCTCAGCAATGTCCAAAATGGAAAAGCAGTTCAAGAGTGGAATAGCCGCACTACCTGCCTGTTTCTCTTGGCTACTCTGGCTGTCATCCATTCCCTCTCTGCCTGCATACTTCTTTGCTGCAGTGTGACCATCTCTCCAAATGTGCTTTCCACATAATCCTCAGCCTTGCATACGCACCAGTGACTCCAGCTGTAGTTCAAATTCTGCAAACCAGAGCTCAAGTTTCTGCAGCTGATGACACTTCCTGCAGGTACAGTCAGAGGGCACATTGCGCCTGCACGACTTCTCACATGGCCAAGCTGCACTGACATATCTTAAATGTCAAATAAAGTGCTTACCACAGTATGGTATACTATAACAACTCACCAATTGTCTCCTCTTTGTCAAGGCTGGAAAGGTCTATACTTACCAACCAATTAACAGATCCCTGAAGGTAATAGGAGAGGCAGATAGGTGGTTAAGATGGTAAATGTGATACTTTTCTTTATTAACCAAGGCATAGAATGCAAGAGCAGTGGGGTTTTGTTGGAACTGTATAAAACACGAGCTAAAGAAAGTAATGCATACCATTCTGATCATTTGCCTTAAAAGGATGGATGTGATTGCACTAGAGAAGTTACACAGCAGATTTATGAGTATATTGCCAGCATGGGTAAAGTTCAGCTATGAGGAAAGGTTTGATAGACCAGGGTTGCTTTCTTTAGAACAAAGGAGTCAGAGGAGATTTAACTCAGGTGTGTAAAATTATGAGGGATCTGATAGAGCAAATAGGAAGGACCCATTTCCCTTCACGCAGAGATCAATAGTCAAGGCATCAATTTAAAGGAATTGGTAAAAGAATTAACAAAATACTGCAGATGCTGGAAATCTGAAAAATGAACAGAAAATACTGATGGATTATATACTGTGCAGGAGGGGGTGGAGCAGAGTCGTGGTCAGAGAGAGGTGGGAGCTCGGAGAGATTGCAATAAAGATGTGCACAGTTCGGAGGAAGTGTGAATGGCTGTGTGAAAGATGCTGATAGTGACATATAGGTATGCTGGCAGAATATATTAATAGAACAAAGGTCAAAAGGTCAGTGCTCAGTAAAAGCAAAACTCAAGAATTAGTGACGGATGGACCAGTGGGGGAGGTGTTGCATTGGGACAAAAACAATTTTTCATGGAGAACTGTCAGCGCAACATCAGTCATTTCAATTTCTTCGGCCCCATCACCCACTCCAACATCTCCCCTTCTCCAACCCTGACCTTGTTATCAAACCCGCCGACAAGGTGGTGCTTCTGTTGTCTGGTGTACTGGCCTCTCATCTAACAACTCAGCATCTTGCTCTCGTGCCCACATGTCCGTCCTTGGCCTGCTCCAGTGAAGCCCAACAGAAACCAGAGGAGCAGCACTTCATCTTCTGATTAGGCACACTGGAGCACTTGGGACTCAACATTAAGTTCAATAGCTTCTGTATAGTAACTCCTTATACAGTATACAATCTATCACATTTCTTCCTCTCTTTAGCTCTAAAGAGTAATCCAGACTCGAAATGTTAACTCTGTTTCTCTCTTCACAGATGCTGCCAAACCTGCTGGGTTTTTCCAGCATTTTCTGTTTTTTTAATGGTCGAAAAACTAGATGGGAGTTTTTTTTTAAATCCTGGGAATAGGGAGATAAAAACAGAAATACTCAAACTATTTAAAAAGAAACTTGGATATGCTCCGAGGGAGTCATAACCTACAAGGCTATTGAGGAGAGGTGATGGCTTAGTGATATTGTCGTATCAGTAATCCAGAGACTCAGCGTAATGCTCTGGGGACCTGGATTACTAGTCCAATGACAATTTGAATTTCACCATGGCAGATTGTGGAATGATGACCATGAAATCATTGCTGATTGTTGTGAAAACCCATCAGGTTCAGTAATGTCCCTTTAGGGAAGGAAATTTGCCATCCTTACTTGATCTGGTCGACATCCGTTTCCAGATCCACAGCAGTGTGGCTGACTCTTGAATGCCCTAGCTGGTCCGCTCAGTTGTATCCAACTACCTCAAAAGTCATTTTGGATGTTCCACATGGTTTGCAGTGGTTCAAGAAAGCAGCTCACCGCCACCTTCCGAAGTGCAATTAAGGACTGGCAACAAATGTTGACCTAGCCAGCAATGCCCAGATTGAATTAAGAGCAAAAAGTGCTCTTTTTCCAGTCAGCATAGAATAATGGGTCAAATAACTTCCTTTGGTGCCATGATTTTTTTAGATTAGACCAAGGTAATTTGGAAGCAACTTTTCATACAGAAAGATAGTAAGTTCCAGACTTGCACTCCCTACAAGATTTGTGTCAGGTAAAAGTATCAGAAGATATGGAACAAAGGCAGGTCAATGGAGCTGTGGTATAGATCAGACACAATCTAACTGAAGGATGTAACAAGCTCCACGAATGAACTAGCCCGGTTCTAAAGTGAGGCAATCAACTTTTTGGAGCATAGCCAATTAGTTGGCAATGCATAGCCTATGGCATAGCCAACTATTGTAGGCAGGAGAGGCTTTCAGACTTGAAATGAGATGTCTGAGAGATGAAAGATGTGAGACAGTGAATAGTTGGGAGGTGGTAAATTTGGATTTAACAATTAATCTAAATCATGAAAATAGAACAAGTGGCTCTGATTTCAGACAAATTTAGGACAGCTATCAATACATCCTCCTTCACAACAATCCAACTGGGACTTGGACAGGACTCTTGAATTGAATTGAACATTGGAGGCAAGAACCTAAGAATCATTGAAGGAGCAATTGGATTCTGCTAGAGATCATCATCTTTCAATCCAACCAGTCCATGCCGACCATGGTGCCCTCCTAGCTAGTCCCAATTGTCTGCATTTGGGTCATATTCCTCTAATCTTTTCCCATCCACGTAGTTATCCAAATGCTTTTTAAATGTTGCTATTTTACCTGCCTCTACCACTTTCTCGGGCAGCTCATTCCACATTTGGACCACCTTCTGAGTGAAGAAGTTGCCCCTCAAGTTCCTTTTAAATCTTTCCCCTCTCACCTTAAACCTATGCCCTCCAGTTTTCAATTTCCCCTCAGTAAGATCAACCCTCATTCTCCTACATTTCAAGGAATAAAGCCGTAGCCTCACAAAGTCCCCAGACTCAAAATGTTGGTTCTATTCTCTCTCCACAGATGTTGTCAGACCTGCTGAGATTTTCCAGCATTTTCTGTTTTTGCTTCAGATTCCAGTATTCGCAGTATTTTGCCTTTATCCTATACTCAATGCCCTGACTGAAGGCCAGTGTGCTAAATGCCTTCTTCACTATCCTGTCTACCTGTGAAGCCACTTTCAACAAACTACGTAATTGTACTCCTCGGTCCCTCTGTTCCTCAACACTCCCCATTGTATGTAGTTCAATTCAGTGTATAAGTTCTACCCTGGTTTGAATTTCCAAAATGCAACACCTCACACTCATCTGCATTGAAATCCATTTGTCAATCCTCTGCCCACTTCCCTAACTGGTCAAGACCCCTGTAATTTTTGATAACCTTCTCCACTATCAACGATACTTCCTAATTTAGTATCATCCGCAAACTTACTAACCATGTCTTGTACATTCACCTCAATAACAAATAACAAGGGTCCCAAATCAACCCCTGAGGCACACCACTCGTCACAGGCCTCCAGTCTGAGATACAACCTTCAACCATCATCTTAGTACCTAATTGCCAACTCCATGCTCTGTGATTGGGATCCCTAGTTCTACACTCTGAAGCTGGCGAAATAGCATCCCAACATCTACCCTATCAAGTCTCTTAAGAGTTTTATCTGTTTCAGTGAGGTCACTTCTCATTCTTCTAATTTCTAGAGAATATAGCCAAGTCGGTTTCTTCTTTATTAGTTCACAGGATGCGAATGTCATTGGAAAGGCCAACATATATCCCCATTCCTCACTCCCTTGGAAAAGTGGCGAGTCACCTTCCTGAATGCAATCTTGTGGTTTGCTAAGCCATTTCAGAGGGCAGTTAAGAGTCAACCATATTACTGCGGATCTGGAGTCATATATAAGCCAGATCAGGCAAGGATAGGAGGTTTCCTTTCCTAAATGAAGATTAGCAAGCTAGAGAGTTTTATGACAATTTGGGAGCTTCATGTCTACCATGGTCCCCAGATTTATTTAGTTAATTGAATTTAAATGTCCCAGTGGCCATGGTGAAATCTGAAATCATGCAAGGGATCTTCCTAGGGGGAAGCCCTAGCACTGGGGAGCTTTTCAGATGAGTAGTGAAATTTCCTCCGCAATACTAGAAGGATGAGGCAATCAGGAGTCAGCAGGCAGGTGGGGCAGCAAAACAAAGTCATGTTTGACGAATTTACTGGATGTTTATGAAGATGTGACTAGTGCGGTTGACGAAGGGGAACCGGTAGATGTGGTGTTTTTGGATTTCCAAAAGGCATTAGATAAGGTGCCTCACAAAAGGTTGCTGCAGAAGATTGGGGCACACGGAGTTGGGGGTAGGGTATTAGCGTGGATTGGGGATTGGCTATCCAACAGGAAGCAGAGAGTTGGAATAAATGGGTGCTTTTCTGGTTGGCAGATGACTAGTGGCATGCCGCAGGGATCGGTACTGGGGCCTCAACTGTTTACTATTTACATCGATGATCTGGAGGAGGGGACTGAGTGTAGAGTAACAAAGTTTACTGACGACACGAAGATAAGTGGGAAAGTGAATTGCGTGGAGGAAGCGGAAGGTCTGCAGAGAGATTTGAATAGGCTGAGTGAGTGGGCGAGGATCTGGCAGATGGAGTATAACGTTGGCAAATGCGAGGTTATTCACTTTGGAAGAAATAATAGCAAATTGATTATTTAAATGGAAAAAATTTACAACATGCTACTGTGCAAAGGGGCCTGGGGGTCCTTGTACATGAGTCACAAAAACTCAGTCTGCAAGTACAACAGGTGATCAAGGTGGCAAATGGGATGTTGGCCTATATCGCGAGGGGGATAGAATATAAAAGCAGAGAAGTCTTGCTGCATCTGTACAAGGCATTGGTGAGGCCGCAGCTGGAATACTGTGTGCAGTTTTGGTCCCCTTACTTGCGAAAGGATATATTGGCCTTGGAGGGAGTGCAGAGAAGGTTCACCAGGTTGATACTGGAGATGAGGGGTCTAGATTATGAGGAGAGATTGAGCAGATTGGGTTTGTACTCGTTGGAGTTTAGAAGGCTGAGGGTGATCTTATAGAGGCATATAAGATAATGAAGGGGCTGGATAGGGTAGAAATGGAGAGATTCTTTCCACTTAGAAAGGAAAGCAGAAC
Organism: Mustelus asterias; assembly: GCF_964213995.1. Lineage (NCBI taxonomy): Eukaryota > Metazoa > Chordata > Chondrichthyes > Carcharhiniformes > Triakidae > Mustelus > Mustelus asterias. Next base: position 139,645,195 of record NC_135801.1, on the reverse strand, counting down.
TAGAGGGCACAGCCTCAAAATAAAGGGGGGTCAGTTTAGGACAGAGTTGAGGAGGAACTTCTTCTCTCAGAGGGTGGTGAATCTCTGGAATTCTCTGCCCACTGAAGTGGTGGAGGCTACCTCGTTGAATATGTTTAAATCACAGATAGATGGATTTCTGATTGGTAGGGGAATTAAGGGTTGTGGGGAGCAGGCGGGTAAGTGGAACTGATTCACTTCAGATCAGCCATGATCTTATTGAATGGTGGGGCAGGCTCGAGGGGCTAGATGGCCGACTCCTGCTCCTATTTCTTATGTTCTTAAGGAAGTTGGGCAGGTCTTTGCTGAGGTAGCAAGGGAAATGTTAGCCTCCATCGCAGGGGTGACAGGTCAAGCAGACAGGGTCAGGTGACCAAAGGGGAAATCTCTCCAATGTGGCATTGGTGCCACAGATGGCCTGTTATGGCAGCCCTCTCCTTGGACCATGGAGCCTTAGATGGGACCCCTCCCAATGACCTCAGGAAGTCACTGGGAGGATGCCTCCATGCCGCTAATAGTCTCTCAAGCCAGTGTAGGTCAAGTGTAGGGAAAATGGCACTCAGTGGGGATTTCATTTAAATTTGCTGCCTGCCTCCAGTCAGTTGCAGTTCCTACCACTTCCCCAACAATGTGACTGTACTGCAAAATACCCTAATGCAGCTCCCTGACATTTTAGTAGCCTTCTGCCCAGGGTCAGTCAGGTTCACCTCATTCCTCTGGATCATTCGTCAAATGTTTGGATTACTAGTCCAGTCATATAATCTCTATATTACTATACTCAAATCCACTCAGTCTCCCCTCAGGCCAAAACCCTCATCCTGGCAATCAGTTGTGACCTTTATTGCACACCCTCCAAGGCAAGTAGATCCTTTGAGGTCAGGAGACCAGAACGATACACGGTACTCCAGCTGTGGATTCATCAAGGCCCTATACAATTGTAGTATGGCTTTTTCCATTTCCTTTGTAATAAAAGCTTTCCTAATTGCTTACTGCACTTGCTTATGATTTGTGTACAAGGCACTCAGATTCTTCCGACAACCAATAGTTCATAGCCTTCTTGAAAGATTTTTTTGAAGAACTGTATGATTTGGTTCATTATTATAGTTTGGGATTGTATCTTTAAATGTAGAGTAGATGAAAGAGATCATGTGACCTACACTGGAGTCTGCTGATCAATAAACCTGGTGATTTAATTGTTGGAAATCAGAGAAGGATTCTGTTTTATTGAGCAGGAGGTGCAAGGTTCACACATGGGGACAATGACAGCAGTTTTGAAGTCTACAATGAGTAGAACCAGAGTCTCAGAAAGATATTATAGACATTAAGTTGTAAAGTGTACCATGAACTATTCCTTTCCAAGGTGAAAGGAAGTTGGGATCAATAATAACAAATTAGCTTGCTATCTTAGTAATGCACGTGTAATATAACATGTACCATGGGGAAGAGGGCAGAAGAAGCCATTTTGAGGTTGGGGTCACAGGCTTCCCTCAGACAGTATTTGCTGTTTTGCCTTGTGCAGTTTGTGACCAACAGAGGTGGACAGCAAGAGCCAGACCATGCCAGCCGTGCATGCAAAGCAGAGAAAACATCGACTCCATCATTGACCATGCAGAACACAGGTGGGAGATTGCACTCAGATTGAAGACAGTTTGAGGAGTTAAAGGAGGCTGGAATATTTGCAAGCTTGGAGCGAGAGGAAGAAATTTATAGCGTGACCCTCTCAGTGACAGGTAGTTCTGGAATTAGCATTTACCCAGCTGAGAAAATCAAAAGGAAGCAAGCCATTGGAGCTGGGAGTAACTTGAACTGTTTCCTATAAGTGTTGTAATAGTGAGTATATGCAATACGGGATAAGTTTTAGGGAACCATTTATTTCTCTGTAGTACAAGATGCCAATCTAGTGTTTAACTGATAGTTATTTAAAAGTTTTAAAATGTAAAATCTTGACATTTCATTCTTTAAGCTCATAATTGAGAGTTTGAATCTTTCCTTTTAAAGGTTATCGGTCTCCACAAAGAGTGTAACAAACCTCTCTCCAATAAAAAGTATTCCACTTTTTATTTTTCCTATCAAGTGGATAACTTCACACTTTGCCACATTAAATTCCATCTGCCATTTCTTTGCCCATTCACTTATCTTTGCAGTCATTTTGCATCCTCCTCACATCTTACTTTGTACTGTCATTAAAACTGGATACATTACACTTTGTTCCGATGCCTTGTCCTCAATAAAGCTTGTATATAGGCGAGACCCAAGTTCTGATCTTTGCAGTACCTAACTTGATATCCCTTGCCAACCCAAAAGTGACCTGCATTACTACTCTCCTTTTCTGTTAAGCAATCTTCAATCTATGCTATTACCCACAATGCCAAGGGTCCAATTGTCTGCAATAACATCGTGAGACACCTTATCAAATACTTTTTGAAAAGCCAAATACATTATATCTATTGGTTCCCTTTATCTACTCTGCTCATTACAACCTCAGAAAACCTCAGACTGTCAAAACACAATTTCTGTAGTATTTAATGCCTTTTATAATCGCAAGGCAGCCTGAAACAGTTTACAGCCAATTGAGTACTTCTGAAATGTGGTCACTTTTACAATGTAGGAAATGGGGAAATTAATTTGCTCACAGCAACCTCTCAAATAGAAATGAAGTACCTACACCACGGGGGCTGCAGCAGTTCAAAAAGGCAGCTCACGTTCACCCTATCAAGGACAATCAGGGATGGGCCAAACCAGCAACATCCACATCCCAGAAATTGAGGGATAAATACAGGCTATAACATTGGAGGGATCATCATGAGGAGTCTAGACGGAGTAGCTATAGAGATACCATTCCCAAATTAAAAGTGAAATACTGCAGATGCTGGAAATCTAAAATAAAAACAGAAAATGTTGAAAAAACTCAGCAGGTCTGGCAGCATCTGGGGAGAGAAATACTCTTCTTATTGGACACAGAAGGGTCGAGAATTATAGCATGCAGATTTAAGGTGATCACCAAAAGAACCAGAGTCTGTGAGGAAAAACTATTTTAGGCAGCATGTGATTACAATCTTCAATGCATTCCCTAAAAAGGTATAAAATGCTGGACTACAGTGAAAGCGTGAGGGAATGGGATTTGTTAAGTTGTTCTTTCAATGCAAAATGAGCTAGCACGAGTTAGATGGGCCAGGTGGCCTTCTGTGGGATAATCGTTGTATGATTCTATTCCATAGGAAACTCAATGCTTTGTTTTGGTGGGGGCAGCAATGGTGTTGATGTTCATAGATTGCACCATGTTAGGATGGACCAGTTTCTTTTTCTGATTTTCCTGTTCAAACATGTATATGAAGACCATGTTAACCAACAAGTTCTTTATTTTCCAGAACATTAAAACCTGGTGTTAAAGGTAATGGATGAAAGGTCATTAATACAGGTATTAAACTGGTGGGGATTAATTTTTTGAAACACCTATAATTAAATAGGAAAATTTGTGATTAAGTTTTCTCTGAATTTATTGCATTTACTGGAATACAAACTTAGCAGTATGGATAGGATACCTACTTTATGCAGACATTTATTTCAATGTAATTAATTCAACTACAGAATTGTGTAGAAGGTCATACAAATGTGAAATTAGCTGTGAAGTGCTTTTAGATTGAAAACAGAAAATGCACAAATACGCAGGTCAGCAAGCTACAACAAATCTGGCTTAACGATGTTGGTTGAGGGATAACTATTGGCCAAAACACTGGCAAGAACTCTCCCACTCTTCAAAATAATGCCATGGAATCTTTACATCCAGTGCCAATCTCTAGCCCTGTGGAGATGTGCAGGGGAGGGGATGATGTTGGTGAATGGGTACACAATTGGCAAATTAATTTCAATATAGTAAGATGAGAGATGGTGTATTTTTGAACAAAAAGTGAGGATTTTTTTTGGATAGTAAGTGTAAAGGGATCTATGAATACAGATACACAAAAAACAGAAAATAGTGACACAGGTAAATAAGGCTATAATAAAAGCAATCAAAGCATTCAGGTTCATTTCTAAAAATGAAAGGAAGACATGTATTCATGTAGCACTTTTTGCAATCACTAGATAGTCTAGGCACTTCATAGCCAGTGAAACACTAGGCATAATCACTATTGTAATGCAGGAAACAAGACAACTAATTGGAACACAACAAACTCCTACACCAACCTAGTCATAATGTGGAGATGCCGGCGATGGACTCGGGTGGGCACAGTAAGAAGTCTCACAATACCAGGTTAAAGTCCAACAGATTTATTTGGTAGTACAAGCTTTGGGAGCACTGCTCCATCAGGTGAGTGGAGAGTTGGGTTCACAAACAGGGCATATATAGACACAGATTCAATCGCAAGATAATGGTTGGAATGAGAGTCTTTACAGATAATCAAAAATTTACAGGTACAGACAATGCGAGTGGAGAGAGGGATAATGACAGGTTAAAGAGGTGTGAATTGTCTCAAGCCAGGACAGTTAGTAGGATTTTGCAAGCCCAGGCCAAATGGTGGGGGTTACACGTTGTGTGTCATGAACCCAAAGATCCCGGTTGAAGCTGTCCTCATGCATGTGGAACAGTCTAGTGATAATGACCAGATGTTTTTGTGAGGTTGGTTGAGGGATAAATATTGGCTTTGTTTATCAAAAGATGATGTCTTCGACTGTGCAAGTGACAACATAAAAAAAACATACAAGAATGCAAAGTTTTATACTAAAGGCATAACAAACATCAGTCCTGAACAATGGAATACTTTTCCCACTGTTGGCACCCAGCATTAACATTAATCTGAAGACCTAGGAGTTCATAGACCAGAAGGACAATATGTCGTCTGCTGCTTGAAGATGCTTTGAATCCAACATTAGAGGATTAATCCCCATCTAATACTTCCATTTCTCATACACCGTACTACATCCACAACACCATTGCAACATAAGGTGAGCAAACATTGAAGCCTCCACTGCTTTGAGCCAAATATTGCCTCTGGTTCCAAATGTAAATGGCTGTTGGAGGCTGCTATTTTGTTCTAGCTATGAGGCACCAGTCTGTAAACTCTAGCCAGGAATGCATCTTTCAAATTGCCTGCTTCCAGAACCTTCCACCAGCATCTGTGATGGGCTGTAGATAGGGTGAAAGTTATCACAGTATTTTACAAACATAGAAACACAGAAAATAGGTGGAGTAGGCCATTCAGCCCTTCAAGCCTACACCACCATTCAATATGATCATGGTTGATCATGCACTTTCAGTATTCCACTCCTGCTTCACCTCCATACCCCTTGATCCCTTTAGTCACTAGGGCCATGTTCAGCTCCCTCTTGAACATATCTAACGAACTGGCCTCAACAGCTGTGGTAGAGAATTCCACAGGTTCACAACTGAGTGAACAAGTTCTTCCTCATCTCAGTCCTGGATGGCTTACCCCTAGTTCTGCACTTCCCCAACCCCAGGAATATTCTTTCTGCATCTATCCTGTCCCATCAGGATTTTATACGTTTCTATGAGATCCCCTCTCATTCTTTTAAATTCCAGTGAGTACAAGCCCAGTCAATCCAATCTCTCTTCATATTACAGTCCTGCCATTCCAGGAATCAGTCTGGTGAATCTTCGCTGGACTCGCTCAATAGCAAGAATGCCTTTCCTCAGGCTAGGAGACCAAAATCCAAAACTACACACAATACTCAAGGTGTGGCCTCACCAAGGCCCCGTATAACTGCAGCAAAACATCCTTCCTTATTCCTATACTCAAATCTTCTTGCTATGAAGGCCAGCAAGCCATCATCTTTCCTCACTGCCTGCTGTACCTGCATGCCAACCTTCAGCGACTATTCTACCATGACACCCAGGTCACGTTGTACTTCCCCTTTTCCTAAACTGCCACCATTCAGATCTTTCTTCCTTGTTTTTGCCACCAAAGTGGAAAACCACACATTTATCTACATTATATTGCATTTGCCCACTCAGCCAGCCCAAGTCACCCTGCAGCTTCTTAGCATCCTCTTCACAGCACAAACTACCACCCAGCTTAGTATCGTCTGCAAATTTGGAAATATTGCATTCAATTCCTTCATCCAAATCATTAATGTATATTGTGAATAGCTGGGGTCCCAGCACTGAACCCTGTGGTACTCCACGGATCACTGTCTGCCACTGAAAAGGACCCATTTATTCCCACTCTCTGCTTCCTGTTTGCCAAACAGTTCTCTATCCACATCAATACCTTACCCTCAATACCATGAGCTTTAGTTTTTTTTCCCCTAATCTCGTGTGGGACCTGGTCAAAGTCCTATCACAAGTCCAAATACACAACATCCACTGGTTCACCCTTGTCCACTCTACTGGTCATGTCCTCAAAAAACTCCAGAAGATTTGAGAATCCATGCTGACTTGGACTGATCCTGTCACCACTTCCCAAATGCTCAGTTATTACAGCCTTAATAATTGATTCCAACATTTTCCCACCACCAATGCCAGGCTAACCAGTCTATAATTCCCCGTTTTCTCTTCCTCCTTTTTTCGAGGTGGGGGTTACATAAGTTACCCTCCAATCCACTGGAACTCTTCCAGATTCTATAGAATGCTGGAAAAATCATCAATGCATCCACTACTTCTAGGGCCACTTCCTTGAGTACTCTGGGATGCAGAGCATCAGGCCTTGGGGATTTATCAGGTTTTAATCCCAGCAACTTCCCCAATGCAATTTCCTTCATTCCTCCATGCTAGACCCTTTATCCCCTAGTATTTCTGGAAGGTTATTTGTGTCCTCCTTAGTGAAGACAGATCCAAAGTATTTGTTCAGCTGGTCTGCCATTTCCTTGATGCCCATTATGAATTCACCTGATTCTAACTGTAAGGGACCTACATTTGTCTTCAGTCTTTTTCTCTTCACATATCTATAGAAGCTTTTGCAGTCAGTTTGTGTTTTCTGCAAGCCTACTCACATATTCAATTTCCCTTTCCGAATTAAACCCTTTGTCCTCCTCTGCTGGATTTTACATTGCTCCCTCAGGTTTGCTGCTTTTTCAGGCCAATTTATATGCCTCCACTACCCCCGATTTCCTTTATTAGCTATGGATGAACTATCTTCCCTATTTTACTCTTATGCCAGACAGGGACGTACAGTTGTTGAAGTTCATCCATGTGTTCTTTAAATGTCTGCCATTGCCTATCCACTGTCAACCCCTTAAGTATCCTTTGCCAGCTTATCCGAGCCAACGCACGTCTCATACCATCATTAGCTTTCTTCAAGTTCAGGACCCGATCTCAGCTTTAACTGTGTCACTCTCCATCTTAATGAAGAATTCTACCATATTATTGTCACTCTTCCCCAAAGGATCTTGCACCACAAGGTTGTTAATTAATCCCCTCTCATTACACAATACCCAGTCCAGGATGCCCTGCTCTCTAGTTGGTTCCTCAACACATTGATCAAGAAAATCATCCCTTATACATTCCAAGAAACCCTCCTCCATCGCACTGCTACCAGTTTGGTGAGCCCAATCAATATGCAGATTGAAGTCACCCATGATAACTGCTGTACCCGAACTGCATGCATGATACCATCCCCAATCTCACTACTACTGTTTGGTGGCCTGTACAGAACCCCCATGAACGTTTTTGTCCTTTGGTGTTCCGCAGCTCCACCCATACAGATTCCACATGCAGTTGTCAAAAACTCATTAGCCACTGCTCAATTGTCCCAGTGATATAGTTGGTGGTATTCTGTCACATAGGCCACAACAGAATGATTTCAGAATAGAAGTAGCTGCACCATATTGTGGAATTGCTTCTACTGCAAGTGATTTTACAATATCAATAGGGTATGAAATGCTAACAACATGTTTAGTGCCTTCATCTCAGATTTATCTGAAATGGATGCAAAGTTAAGCAAAAACAGTGCAATATTTGAAAGTATATTGAAGACTAGGATAAGTAGAGGGATTGAAACAAAACTTTTTTTTAAAAAAAGGCTCATGACAAAACAAAACTAATAAAGGGAAGCAAAAAGAAAGATAATTAGGAACATAGGAATCAGGAGCGAAAGTAGGCAATTCAGCCCTTCAAGCTCACTCCGCCAGTCTATGATCATGGCTGATCTCCATCTCATTCTAATTCCACTTCCCTACCTTTTCTCCATAGCCCTGTATCCTGCTTTTGATCAAATGTTTAACTCTTTCTTGAATCCATTGACTGATTCTGCATCCACTCTGGGGCAGTGAGTTCCCTAGACTCACAACCCTCTGCGAGAAGTAGCTGTTTTTATCTCTGTCTTGAATCTCCCCCCTCTTACTTTACAGCTATGACTTCTTGTCCCAAACTGTTCTAGAAGAGGGAACATTTAGTTAACATTTACTTTATCAATCCTGTTAAGTCTTTTATATACCTCAATCAAATCCCCCCTCATTCTTCTGTACTCCAGTGAGTGCAAGTCCAAGCTATTCAACCGCTCATGCGACAGCCCCTTCAAACCTGGAATCAATCACGTGAACCTCTTATGAACCTCCACATCCTTCCTCAAAGGAGGTGACCAAAACTGAGCACAATGCTCCAAGTGTAGTCTCATTAATGCCTTATACAATTGTAACAACACTTCCCTACTTTTCTACTCTAGACCCTTTGCAATAAATGCCAAGATTCCATTTGCCTTCCTTATAGCATTCCGCACCTGCATACCCACTGAGACTCATGTACAAGGGCACCCAGATCCCTTTGCAGACGCCTTTTGAATCTGTTTCAAATTTAAAGAATTTGCCCTTTTATTTTTCCAATTAAAATGGATAACCTTGCATTTAACCACATTAAACTCCATCTGCCAGATTCTGTCCCATTCCCCTAGCCTGTCAATATCCATTTGTAAACTTTTTGTCTCATCACAGCCTGACAGCCAATATTTAAAAAAAATCAAGAGCATGGAACAAGTAAAAGGTATAGAAACACAAACATAAAGAGGATAATTTTGCACTTGAGTAAGGATATGGCATACATTTTACATCAGATATTAGAGGGGCAGATGGGAACAGACTATGACAAAGTTTCTGCAATAGAATGTAAAAACAGAAAAATCAGTGATGCCAAATTTTTAGAAGTTACAGGAGAAAGCAAGGATATTACCACAAGTTAGAAATATAGGTAATTATGCACACATACTAGGAAAGTAATTATTGCAGGTTAGGTGGTCTTAGTTCATGAATTAATTGAATTAAGTTTGTCAATTAATGAACTGTGACCTGTTATTTGACTATCTCCAATTAGCCCCTGCCTTTCTGATAATACATGGGATGAAATTAGGGAACATTTAGAAAGACAAGGTTAACCAGGGACAAGCAGCACCGAGATTTGAAGATCAGGTTACGCTCAATTAATCTGATTAAAGAATACAGCACAGGAACAGGCCCTTCGGCCCTCCAAACCCACGCTGCTCCCTGGTCCAAACTAGACCATTCTTTTGTATCCCTCCATTCCCACTCCGTTCATGTGGCTATCCAGACAAGTCTTAAACGTTCCCAGTGTGTCTACCTCCATCACCCTGCCTGGCAGCGCATTCCAGGCCCCCACCACCCTCTGTGTAAAATACATCCTTCTGATATCTGTGTTAAACCCCCCCCCCTCACCTTGAACCTATGACCCCTCGTGAATGTCACCACCGACCTGGGAAAAAGCTTCCCACCGTTTACCCTATCTATGCCTTTCATAATTTTATACACCTCTATTAAGCCTCCCCTCATCCTCCCTCTTTCCAGTGAGAACATACAAAAATGAAGTCACTGTTTTCGATCCCCAACACACTTCTGTAACCACGAATTCCTTTCACCTTCTAAATTCTGTTGTGATCCTCCTTGTTATTTACATTTCCAGGTCCTGTGTTATCTAAAAGTTTCAATGGCAAAGCCATGACTAGAATACCCCATGCATTTCTGGGTGCTCCATTATAGAAAGTATTTTCAAACCAAGGTACAATAAAAATTTATTGGCCTCATGCTAGGATTTGCACAGAAAATGTTAAATGGATAGTTTGCTTTAATTTATTCATTCACAGGATTGCAGGTGTCACTGGCTTGACCAGCATTTATTGTTCATCCCTAACTTCCCTCAGGACAGTGGAGATGAGCTGCTTTTTTGGACTGCTGCAGTCCATGTGTTGTAGGAACACCCATTGTGCAGTTAGCAAGGGGAGTTACAGGATCTTGACCCAGCGAAATATTTCTAAGTCAGGATGTGTGGCTTAGAGGGGAATTTGAAGGTGATGGTGTTTCATACATTTGCTGCCCTTGTCCTTCTAGGTGGTGGAGGATGTGGATGTTGGAGGTGCTGGATGGGGCTGCTTTGCCCTGGACTGTGTCAGGCTTCTTGAATGTTGTTGCAGTTGCACTCATCCAGGCAAGTGGCGAGTGCTCTATCACGCCCCTGACTTGTGCTTTCTGGTGGAGGGAGTCAGGAGGTTTCTCTTGGAGTTTTTTGAAGATGTCACTAACAAAATTGATAAAGGAGAGTCAATGTATGTAGTATATTTGGACTTTGAGAAAGCTTTTGATAAAGTCCCCCATAGGAAATTAATGTAAAATAAAAGCACATGGGTTAAGAAGCAACATACAGTTGTTGATTGAAGATTGGGCTAACTGGCACAAAACAGTAGGAATAACTGGGTCATTCTTGCATTGGCAGGCTGTGGCTAGTGGGATACCTCGAGGGCATCCTTGTCCATAAGTTACTGAAGGCTGATATGTAGGTGCAGCAAGCTATTAGGCAGGCTGATGGAATGTTAACCTTATCACAAGAGAATGTGAGCACAGGAGTCGTGAGAGTCTTGCTTCAGTTGTATAGGAGCTTGGTTAGACTGCACCTGGAGTACGGTGTAGTTTTGGTCCCCTTATCTCAAAAGGATATTATTGCTATGGAGGGAGTGCAATGAAGGTTGACTGGGCTTGTTTTTGGGGATGGCAGTAAGATCTCTTACGCAGAGAGATTGGGCAAACTGGGCTTGTATTAGAGTTTCGAAGAATGAGAGGTGACCCCATTAAAACCTACAAAATACTTAGAAGGAACAGGCAGGGCAGATGCAGAAGTTTCCCTTGGTTGGGGAGTCTAGAATCATGGGGCACAATTTCAAAATAAGGGGGATGCAAGTGAGGATTGAGATGAGGGAAAATTTAATTAGTGTGCTGTGAATTTTTGGAAATGTTTAAAGCAGAGGTTGATAGATTTCTGATTAACAATAATGGTAAAGGGTTATGGGGATAGTGGGTGTAAAAGACACTGAAGTGTGCAATCAGCCATGACTGTATTAAATGATGAAGCAGGCTCGACGGAGTGAATGGCCTACTCCCGTTCCTATGTTTCTCACCACAGAATTCCCAGCCTTTGACTTGTCGTTGTAGACACAGTATTTATAAGGCTAGCCCAGTTCAATGGTAACCCTCACGATGTTGATAGTGAGGGATTCAGCAACGGTAATGCAATTGAATATCAAGGGGTAAAGTTAGATGCTCTCTTGATGGAGATGGTCTTTGCCTGGTGTGAATGTAACTTGCCACTTATCAGCCCAAACCTGAATTTGGTCCAGGTCTTGCTGCATATGGACACTGACTGCTATTTACTGGTGTTGAAGAGGTTGATGGTTTTTAAGATAATGGAATTGATAGGGTACACAGGAAATAACTTGCCTCTCGTAAATGAACTTGAATCAAAATCTTGAAATTCTAACCCAGGAAAAAAGGTCTTACGTAAAAGTGAAAATTTATTTATTGGTGTCACAGGCAGGCTTACATTAACACTGCAATGAAGTTACTGTGAAAATCCACCAGTTGCCACACTCTGGCGCCTGTTCGGATACACTCAGGGAAAATTTAGCATGGCCAAGGCATCCAACCAGCATGTCTCTTTGGATTGTGGGAGAAAACCGGAGCAACCGGAGGAAACTCATGCTGATAGGGGGAGAACGTGCAGACTCCACCCAGGCAGTGACCCAAGCTGGGAATCAAACCTGGGCAAAGGGTAGCAGAAATAAAATAAATGCTCTACCAAGGTTCAAAGATAAGGCGTGGAATAAAAATTGTAAATGTAAAGATTTTGGGGCCAACAGAAAATGCTGCATATGACAAACAAAATGGCAGAATTAATTCACTGGCCAAATGGATTCTGTTCCCATGTTGCTTTAACTCAAAGGTGGAAAAAAAATCCCGTACAGAATAAACTTATGGCACATCGCTCTTTTAATTACAGTATAGCCTCCCCCCATCATTAAACTCCAAGATGACCTGTTTGGTCAAGGGGATCATAGAAACTACAGTGCAGAAGGAGGCCATTCGGCCCATCGAGCCTGCATCAACAACAATCCCACCCAGGTCCCATTCCCGTAACCCCACATATTTACCCCTTCTAGTCCCCCTGACAGTAAGGGGCAATTTAGTATGGCCAATCAACCTAACCCGCACATCTTTGGACTGTGGGAGGAAACCGAAGCACCCGGAGGAAACCCACGCAGACACGGGGAGAATGTGCAAACTCCACACAGTAGTCACTCAAGGCTGGAATTGAACCTGGGTCCTGCGTGTTGTGAGGCAGCAGTGCCACTCTTACCAGGGTGTACTTCTTTCAGTATTAAAATTGGATTGGGCTACTACAGTCAAGCTCATGTTTAGCTAGCCAGTGACATCATAATTAAGTTATGAAATCATACAGGAAATAACTTGTGTGGAGATGGGAGATCATTCATGGCAAAGTATTTGGTTAAATACATTAAAAAGATTGAATTCCATTGAATTATTTCACAATCTGACATTCTAAAACACACAAATGGATCAGGCAAGTGTGAGGCCATCTACTTTGGACTCGAGGAAGATGAAGCTGAGTATTTTCTGAATGGTAAGAAATTAGGGATTGTTTAGAAATTAAGAAATGTAAATCCAAATAAACAAATCCAGTAGACAAGCAGAAAAATAAATCAAGAAAACTTGGAAAGCAAATGGAATCTTGATCTTAATCTCAATGAAATGGGAAAACAAAGAGGAGGAAGTTATTCTTCAGTTTTATAGAGCCTCGGTTTTACCCCACCAGGAGCACAGCATTCAGTTTTGGTCATGACACCCAACGAAAGTTACATTAGCCCCAGAGGAGGTGCAATGCACATTCATCGGAGTGATGTTGGAGCTCATAATTTAGATCACGTAAACTTGGTTTGTGTTTCTGAGTGCAGAAAATTAGGGTTGACCTGATCAAGTGTTTCGAACCACTTTTTCCACATTGAAATCTGCAACTCTATCTCCCAAAATGATGTGGATATTAGGATAATTGGAAGCTTCAAGGCGGAGGCTGTTAGATCGATAAAGTAGACAAAGAGTAACAATGGGAAGTTCCATTAAAAAAAAACATTCTGCTCATTCCTCATTATTGAAATCTACTTTCAGAATCTTTAACAGTAGTTCAATGAGCTCCTCTTCCCATTTAAAGATTTTCTTGTCATAATGTTTTCTGCTTTGTTCTCTGAAAGGGATTGCTGTCAGCCCACAAGTAACCCTAGTTAGCAAGCAATAGCAAGTTAATTATTTGACTATTGGGGAGAACGTGGTGGGGGAAATCATAGCAAAGCCAAATATCATTCGCACACAAGCTCTATAAGTGCATCTTTAAGGTCAAAACGGCATACCAAGAGCTATCCAGGAGCCCCAGGCAATTTTATAAATGAATTTTGGATGAAATATGGGTAACGCTAGCAAGGCAGCACACTTAGTCACAACCTATTGTCCCCAACAACATTACAAATTATTTGCTTAGTGTGAAAGAGTAACGTTTAAGGCAGGCAGGTTTCCTTTCAAGGAAATTTGTTTTTTTTAAAAAAAAAAGTTACCAGATCTACCAAACTTAATTTTTTTCACTCCTGACTTTGGGGATATTGAGGCAAACCATACCCCTCCCTCTCCAGGTGAGATCATTTTGCAAACCCAGGACTTAACTGCACTGTATTAGAAGCCACAATGTGAACAGCTTTCATTACAAACTGTTTAAAAAAATTGAAACATAACTTGGTGCACAATTTAACTAAGAATATGTGATAGTGAAATGCACCACAGTTCAACAACAAGAGGAGTTTGAATGACAGTGAACCATTAAAGCAACCTACATCAGTTTAACCTGTAATTTGAACCTCGAGAGCATATGACAGTTGAAAATACTTTTTGAAGAAAGATGTAATGTTTACCTTTTCAAAGGTCTCTTGCTGCAGAACCAGTCATTATGGCAGCTTCATATTTTGTGCAACAGGAATAACAGAAATTTTTATAATGCAGTGCTTGGCCAAGGATATAATGGAGTCAGTTGGCGAAAACCCTCTTCTCTTTTTAAGGTGTTTGGTCATATTGTAACTTAGCCATAGGCAGCCTGATTGAAGGACAGAAGTGCAGCCTGCTCATCCATTATTTGCTAATGCAGTCAGTCCCTCAGCAAGTTAGTCTCACTGTGACATCAGAAGTCAGAAATGATCATAAGACTCCTATGCTAACCTTTGAATGAAATTGTTGTTTTTCTAGTGACGCTGCAGGCAACAGTGAAAACTATTTAATGTCTATAACCATGTTTTGAATGAAAACATTTTGACTAACAATGTACAATACAAATTAACTTTTCAGAAAACATTTGATATTTTTGAAGCTGAACACATCCATCTGCAATAGATGCTCAGGTGACATTAATATACATATTTGAGCACCCACCTGCTAGTTAGATCTTTCCTGAGTCTTCAGGAAGTCTATTGATAACAAGATTTAATGCTTTTCAGCCAAGCTGCTTGGAGCGTCAGATCCAATTTGGTCATTCCAACTACAGGACTGAACCAAGACCTGAAAGGATGGCATTGCAAATCCAATTGGTACAAATAATTACAAAAATCATACATGCACTATTTAGATCTAATTTCACTTCTGCTTGCTTGCCTCTAAATAGAGTAGAAACGATGTTATAGGTTTGCAAACTAAAATGTAAACCGTGCTCCCTCAACATGTTTGAAAGAATGTAAACGAACAGTAGAAATAACTTCAGAAAATTAGGAAGCCTAACAAAGCCAGAGGTTAGGCTTCATGTCATTCAGTCTGCAAACATGACCCCAACCTTCCTGTTGCATGCAATTTCAACTCAACATCTTAAAATATAAAGTTTATTTGTGTCACAAATAGGTTTACATTAACACTGAAATGAAGTTACTGTGAAAATCCCCGAGTCGCCACACTCCAGCCTGTTTGGGCACACTGAGGGAGAATTTAGCATGGCCAATCCACCTAACCAGCATGTTTTTTGGACTGTGGGAGGAAACCAGAGCACCGAGAGCAAACCCATGCAGACCCGGGGAGAACGTGCAAAATCCACACACTGACCCAAGCTGGTAATCAAACCCAGGTCCTCGGTGCTGTGAGTTCTCATGTCTACATCTGTCCTTGGCCTGTTGCAATGCTCCAGTGAAACCCAACGCAAGCTGGAGCAGCAGCACTTCACCTTCCTATTTGGCGTGTTACATACAGCCTTTAGGGCTCCACTGAGTTCAACAACTTTAGACTGTGACAGCCATCATCTTCTCCTCCATCATAACCCAAATATCCCATACATCTATTGTCTTAATGCAAACCGCATCGCCCCCCCCCCCATCTTTATTTTGTTCTTCAGGTTGCTGCATCTTGTTGCAATCTCTCCCAGTTACAGAATAACATCCAACACATTTTCCCCCTCCTTAGTTTTGATGAGGAGTCAAACAGACTCGAAAATGTTAATTCTGTTTTCTCTCCCTACAGATGCTGCCAGATAAGAGTTGTTACAGCATTGTCTATTTTTGTTTCAGATTTTGCTATTTCAATAATAAATATCCCATGACAAATACCATCATTGTGCATAAAGCAAAATACTGTGGATGCTGGAATCTGAAACGAAAACAGAAAATGCTGGAAAATCTCAGGAGGTCTAGCCGTGGGGTCATTCTGACTCGAAACATTGGATTTATTGGATATATTCTCTCTCCACAGATGCTGTCAGACCTGCTGAGATTTTCCAGCATCTTCGGTTTTTGATTTAATTATGTTTATTAAAGTAATCACCCATTATTACAGTGATTTGACTAAATAGCACCAAAGAATCACTCAATAATCAAGTGAGACAATGAATTAGCATGGCGACAAAATTTAGATAGAGGAGAGAAAAGAAGAGAAAAAGGTGAAAAAAAAAAAGAGAACACCAAAGATGATTTCCGCAAGATAGTAAAACTACACTGGTCAGAAGATCCTACACTGCGGAAAAAAATTGGAATGGTGAACAACTGACTACATGCTAATCTTCAGAACAGCAAACAAACAAAAAGGACCACAGAATATCAGTCATGCTATCACAAACACCACCGTTTAAGAGTTCACAGAAACAGCTCTACAGAACTAACCTTTGCATGGACATCATTTGTTCGTCATTTTCCTACTACCATAAGTTTGGCAACTCTCAATCTGTGCAACGTTCAACTTTGTGCAACCATGTTCTCAAAGACAGATTTTTAAGGAAAATGGTCTTTATTGTACCATCAGAACCTGTTGACAAAGGAAATAATTTTTCATTAAGTACTGCGGATATCAGCAATCTTAGCACACTAAAAACACAGATTTAATAAAATTATGGTTAAACTACAACTTGTCTTTGTAGGATCAAAATAAGCATAACTTAATACTATTGCTACAAAGCATAAATGTACATTACCGAGGGAAGAGCAAAACCAGAGAAGATTTTTTGTATCTCATACAAATGGAACCCAAGGTTTCTTGCAATTTTGTTACATGGTATCTCTCAAACTTCATGGTTTTGGCTAACCGATTTAGGGGAGGTTATAATTAGACCTTCTGGCAGCTGTCTAACAGCCCTATACTCACAACAGCACACAAATTGTACAGTGGATTGGAAGCACAAGAAAATCCAATTTTGTGGCAATTTCTTCAAGCTCAGATCTCCTACACTATTCAGACTGCTGCAACTGTTGCTTAGCTCATTCCGAGCTCTCCCTGATCCATTCATTGCCCCACAAGTCAACTGGGGTGATGCGTGGAATTCAGAAAATATTATAACCACAACAAACCGCCAAGGAAATAGCATCAGATTGCAATCTTCGCCTCTCACATCCTGGTTAAAAGACTGGCCCCAGGAAGGTGCAGGTTTCGACTTAATTAACATTCAAGCCACAGAAGTGTGGACAATTACCATCTTCCACAAGAGAGAATTTAACCATCTCCCTTGCACATTCAATGGTATTGCCATTGCTAAGTCCCCTTACTTGTCGGCAGCACGATGGCACAGTGGTTGGCACTGCTGCTTCATTGCACCAGGGATCCGGGTTCAATTCCAGCTTCGGATAACTGTCCGTGTGGAGTTTACACGTTCTCCCTGTGTCTGCATGGGTTTCCTTCGGGTGCTCCGATTTCCTCCCACAGTCCAAAGATGTGCAGGTTAGGTGGATTGGCCATGCTAAATTGTCCCTTCGTGTCAGTGGGATTAGCAAAGTAAATACATGGGGTTACAGGAATAGGGCCTGGGTGGGGTGGTTGTCGGTGCAGGCTCAATGGGCTGAGTGGCCTCCTTCTGTACTGTAGGGAGTCAATAGATTCTAATAACATCTTGGGGTTTACCATTGACTAGAAACTGAACTGGATTAGCCGCATAAATACTGTGGCTACAAGGAGGTCAGAGACTGGGAATTCTGTCGCCAGTATCTCATCTGACTGCCCAAAGTCTATCCACCTTCTACAAGGCAGAAATTGAGTGTGATGGAGTACTCTCTACTTGCTTGGATAAGTGTGGCTCTAACAAGAGTCAAGAACCCCAACACCGTCCAGGACCATAGAACAATGGAATCTCTACAGTGCAGAAAGAGGCCATTCAGCTCATTGAGTGTGCACTGACTCTGAATGAGCATCCCATCCATCCTAACACTGCACATCTACCATGGCTAATCCACTAATTAGCACAGCTAATTCACCTAACCTGCTCATCTTTGGACTGTGGGAGGAAACTGGAGCACCCAGAGGAAACCCAAACACATAGAAAGTGCCTACTGCACACAGTCACTCCACGCTGGGATCAAAACCAGGTCCCTCGTGCTGAGGCAGTAGTGAAAACCACAGTACCACCATGCTGCCCACAAAGTAGCTCTTAGGGGCAGAATTTTACATCAAGTTTGAAACTATTTGAACCTGAAATTAGGGTCTTACATCTAAACAAAGGAAACTACAAAGATATGAAGGGCGGGTTGGCTATGGTAGATTGGGAATCTACATTAATAGCCATGAAAATTGACAGGTAATGGCGAGTATTTAAATAATCATCCATGGTTTACAATAAATTTGCATTCCTTTGAGGCACAAAAGTCCAACAGGAAAAATGAATCACTTATGGCTCACAAGATAGATTGTCTTTTATTGAAGGAAGAAGTTTATCAAGTTGCCAAAAAGTTAGTAAGTTTGAAAATTGGGAACAATTGATAATTCAGCAAAAGAGGACCAAGAAACTGAAATAAAGGAGAATAGAATGTGACAGCAATCTAGTGAGTAACTTAAAATCGGACTGTAAAAGCTTCTATGGGTATGTAATAAGAAAAAGATTAGTAAAGACAAATGTGGGCCCATTGCAGGCAGAGACAGGAGAATTTATACATGGGAATAATGTAACAGAAAAAAACTGAGCAGATACTTTGTATCTGTCATCTTGGAGGAAGATACAAAAAACTTCCCAGATATACTTGAGAATGAGGAACTGAAAGAAAGTAACACAGTAAACATTAGCACTGGAGTAATTAATGAGACTAAAAGTTCAGAAAATCCCCTGGACCTGATGATCTACAACCCAGAGTGTCAAAAGAGGTGGTAAAGAGACATTGGATGAATTTGTGAACCTGTTCCAAAATTCTATAGATTCTGCAGCAGATTGGAAGATTCCTGCAGATTGGAAGATTGCAAACGTAACGCCCATATTTAAGAAAGTAGGGGGAACTACAGACCTGTTAGCCTGACATCAGTGGAGGGAAAATGCTACAATCTATTATTTTCTATTCGAAAATACGGGATAGCTGAACACTTAGAAAATAATGGAAGGTTGGGTAAAGTCAAATAAAAGGGAAAAAAAAAAAAATCATATTTTGACAAGCCTGCTGGAGTTTATTGAAGATGTAACTAGCATTATTGTCAAGGGGGAACTAGTGGATATGAGAGTCTGGCACAGGTAGTTCCTGAAGCATGCTGAACCGAATTTCAATGTTTGCCTCCATGGGCCAGTTGTCTGTAGTGTTTCCCCTAAAGAGGAATTCTGCAGAGCAGAAGTTTGTCATGCTCTTTTTTTGAAAGTACTGTTGGGCAATCCCTTGTCGAGCTGCTGCAGTGCATCTTGTAGATGGTACTCACTGCTGCCACTGTGCGCCAATGATGGAGGGGCTGTGATGATTAGCCTCCAACAACCACAGCCTCTTTGTGTTAGGTATGGCTCCAACCAAGGGAGAGGTTTCCCCTGCTTCAATTTTGCTCGGGCTCCTTGACGTCACACATGGTCAAAACACTGACTTGACGTCTAGGGCAGTTACTCTTGGCTAACCTCTGGACTTCAGCTTTTTTGTCTGTGTTTGGAGGAAGGCTGTAATGAAGTCCGGAGCGGAGTGGCCCTGCCGGATCCCAAATTAAGCATTGGCTTGTATGTCATCATCCAAGTCTCACTATATGCAGGAATAGAATGTTTCAGTAAGGAAGTGTACCTCGAGACACAAGAGTTAATAATGGCTGGAGTCTATTGAGAATGGGACTGAATGATGTTTGGAGACCGCAGCTTTAGAAAAAAATAACAGTTTACCTCAACCCACTGATTCCAGCAGCAAACAGAAAGACTACATTTAGCACAGGGAAAAATTAACTAAAGTAAAATACTTTGCATTGTAACATTTTCTCCACCCTTGACACGGATCTTAGGAACTTGCCCTAAAAGACAATCCAAATTACAAGGGAGTCACAAAAAAGCACGCATTGACATGGCTTAATGCTGGGAAGATAACAAAAATCACAAATTGGCCCAGGATGTACAATTATAACGATGGCAAAATTTCAGTATTTGTTCCCAATGTGTAAAAGTGACAGTAACTTCTGGCATCCGCATGTGCGGTCAAATGCAGAAATCTGGAAGTTACTGTAAGTGATATCCTGTTCCTTCAGAGTGCACTGTTGCAGTTGTGGCAAATGGAATTATTAATTTATCTTCAACCTCTATTGCTTACACACTATTGTCATTGGACAAAATAGAAAATGTTATTTGCTAACAAGATGCTGAATGTCTCTTGGGTTCAGTGCTACAGAACTTCATAGTGCTTCATAAACATAAAATCAGGTATAATTATATTCCATACTAATACATTAAATTCATAATCAGCATTCATTACCACCGATCACATCATTTATCAGCACCATGAAGTCCCAAACAATTAAATTCAACACACCTTGCTTTACAGTTCTCAGCATTTAAAAATCACAATTGGCAGTCATTGATATTGTAACATTAATGTGCCTTTAAGAAATGTCTTTTTTAATCATGATCTCTGCAGCTCTGTCAGCTTTAAGTGATGTCATTGTGGGAGGAGAGAAAAACTGTGGGGTCAGGTGATAAGAGGTCATATTTTAGTTTTGTTTTGGCTGCAGTGTTAAAGGCAGTCTTAGAAGCAAGCTGGAAAAGAAGTCTCTTTCTCTGCTTTTATTTTGAAAATTTTATGGGTTAGCTGAAAGCACAGCTTATTGCCAACCTGCAGTAAAGAATCTGTGTTTTGAGGAGCAGATACCACTGCAAACTGCTTTGAGTTTTCGAGATCATTTGAAATCAGCATTCAACCCAGGGAACTCGATCCCAGTATCATGTGAGCTTTAGCCTGTGCAGTGATAAATCTGTTTCAAGGGTTTTGTTCATTGGATATTAGTTTTAATTGGGACAGCTTATTAAGTGTACATTATCAGGTTTGTTTCTTGTTTGTAATTGACAAAAGTTCTTGCTAATTTTCTTACGATACATGTTAAACATATTCTTAAATAAACTTTGTTTGATAAAAGTTCTCTCGTGGGTCTTTTGAATCACACCCAAGTTGAAACATCTCATGCTTATTCTAACCAAATTCAAGATGCAAAACTTATGATTTAGGCAGGCTCCATAAAACATTTGAGTTTCTGACCTGAAGCATAACAGTAACTAAAATGCAATCACCACAATCGAAGTGCACTATCAATGCACTGGCCTTTATCAATCGAGGGATTGAGTTTAGGAGTCCGGGGATAATGATGCAGCTATACAAGACCCTCGTCAGACCCCACTTGGAGTACTGTGCTCAGTTCTGGTCACCTCATTACAGGAAGGATGTGGAAAAGATTGAAAGGGTGCAGAGGAGATTTACAAGGATGTTGCCTGGATTGAGTGGCATGCCTTATGAGGATAGGCTGAGGGAGCTCGGTCTTTTCTCCTTGGAGAGACGTAGGATGAGAGGAGGCCTAATAGAGGTATATAAGATGTTGAGAGGCATAGATCGGGTGGACTCTCAGAGGCTTTTTTCCAGGGTGGAAATGTCTGCTACGAGAGGACACAGGCTTAGGGCGCTGGGGGGTAGGTACAGGGGAGATGTTAGGGGTAAGTTTTTCACACAGAGGGTGGTGGGCGAGTGGAATCGGCAGCCGTCAGTGGTGGTGGAGGCAAACTCAATAGGGTCTTTTAAGAGACTCCTGGATGAGTACATGGAGCGTAATAGGATGGAGGGTTATAGGCAGGTCTAGAAGATAGGGATGTGTTCGGCGCAACTTGTGGGCCGAAGGGCCTGTTTGTGCTGTAGTTTTCCTATGTTTCTATTATTAATTTCAAATTTATTGGTTGCAGTGTCTTGCATGCTTGAACTGTAACTTAAAATTTTAGCAAAACATACATTTACTTGCACCCGATTTCTATATAATCGACTGTAAATTCTTTAAACAAATGTCCACAGAGATTTTTCAGTTTCTGAAATCAGTCCCATCATTTGAAAGTAGTCACTGAGAAAAGAACCTCAATGTCCTGCAATCTGTCAGTGAACAGCCCTCATGCCCAGAGAGCACAATCGTCAATTCCAGACTGAAATACAATAGAATTCAGACCAGAATCGTATTTGCTAACTGTTCCAGGAGAATCTATACATGAAAGGCACCTAAACAGTGTACAACTTTACAGAAACTAATACTTCAACAATAAAAAAAATTGCTCGAGATGGAATTGCTCCAGCTTTTGTACACCTAATTTTGGTTAAGTTCCAGTAACTAGAAGCAGCTCTTCAAAAGGGCGTGTACCTCCTGACATTTTGTAGCAAATCACTAGTCTGGCTGTTGTACGCTTTGGAAACATACCAGCAGCTGACAAAAATCTGACAATTAAGGCATTGCTGAAATGGGTCTTGCGTTCTTTGGACAGATTTGAAAGTTGTGCTGAGTTAAGAAAAAAAGGTAATGACAACCACAAATACAATTTTAAGAGTTATTTTGAGAGGGGGTAGAAAAAAAAAGGGCCAACCAGTTACAAGAATAATTTTCGAATCACAGGAAAAATAAATTTTTCGAACAGCATAGACTTGATGGCTTTTCAAAAAAATATTCATGGGATGTGAGCATTTATTGTCCACCCGCATTGCACTGCAGCAATCAACTTCATTGGCCATCTCATGGAAGAACTTTTTGTTTAAGAACATTTAACATTTAAAAGGACTAAAAGAATAGCAATTTAAATAACCTGAACTACAGCACTCCTCTTTAACACAATGCTCTATCTACTCCCATTCCCCTCGCTGCAGCAAACATAACCCTGCATTCAGCTGAATCCTAGCATCATGTGGGACAAGAGCGCTCGATAGGACTCAAAGAATGGCCATAAGCAGGAGAACTTTCCACAGAATGTCTGTTGAATCAGCTCCCTATGCCAAAGATGGAGCAGCCCCACCAATGGTGACCTTGTGTTTCACGCTTTGAAATTCCCACCGTAAGCTTAGAAACCCTCCAGCACAGAAAGAGGCCATTCGGCCCATCGAGTCTGCACCGACCACAATCCCACCCAGGCCCTACCCCCATATCCCTAGATATTTACCCACTAATCCCTCTAACCTACGCATCCCAGGACATGAAGGATAATTTTTTAGCATGGCCAATCAACCTAACCCGCACATCTTTGGACTGTGGGAGGAAACCGGAGCACCCGGAGGAAACCCACGCAGACACGAGGAGAACGTGCAAACTCCACACACACAGTGACCCAAGTCGGGAATCGAACCCAGGTCCCTGGAGCTGTGAAGCAGCAGTGCTAACCACTGTGCTACCATGCCTTTCGTTCTTCATCGTCCCTTTTTAAACCCACATCTGACCACTCTGAAGAACTCCTTGGGCTCATTGTTCACTTTTTCCTATGTACGTGAAGTACCATTCTACATTCTAGGCAACGTATACACGAGTTGTTATAGTATTCCATCCATCAATCTGACATGGAACAGATGAAAGGGATGCAGGCACACACAATGGACACCCGAGAAAAAGCTTCAATACTCTGGTTGTCAGCTAACAATTCTGACTATTTTAAATTACCGCTTCCCATCATGTCATCCTTCCACTAGCACTTAATTATGCCCCAAAGGTCTGCAATAGAAGAAAATTGAAACTGTCCTAAAATCATCATTCCTCAATATGAAATCACGATCAGGGAAAGGGAATGGGGGGTGGGGGGGTTGGAAAAAGAGGTGGACAAGGATTTTAGCAAAGTAAAAGTTTTGGAAATATCAATGGCTAAGTAGATAAATACAGTATTTGTGGGCATGAACAATCATCAGGAAGGGTCCAAGTTAAATCCTCTGCGCTAATTTAGCAGATTTCAGCTAAAAGTGAGCTCTGGCACTGCATCCACACTATTTTGCTTTTAGCTCTGGCAGGCACAGCAACTAGTTCAGTCTCTCATGATTCAAAAGAGGAAGAGGTGACAAAAGGAAAACTACCAGACTTCCTACTGTTGATTATAATCTAATGCTTTCTAGTGGCAAGTGCATATGTGAACATCTGATAAAGAAGTGACGAGCCATTCGGGCCATCAATAAAAGACTCACAAATAAAATATGATCTGCTCAGACAAAATACCAGTGGGCTACCACCATCCATGGAACGGCAACCCAGCACATCACTGGGTAAGGGAAGAAAACAAAAAGACAATGTTTTCAAGGAAGGGGTGGGAGGGGGAGAAATGATTTTCCTAAAAAGAACTTTTAAGCCCCACATCATACAAGGACTTTTCAAAATGTGTTAGATTTACTTCATGATCTTTCCGAATGTTTTAGTTTCTTCATCAAGTTTTTCAGCACTTGCAGTAATGCAGAATATGAACATGTGAAGTGGAAAGGCTGAGTTTCAAGATAAATACAAAATTAGAGATTCAGAGGAAGTGAACAAGCCATGTGTTTCACACTCTGTTTAGGATGTCCACAAAGATTGCACAGGCATCAATTTTTAATACAGGTATAATGTCACAGTCTTGTAAACCAATTAAAAGTCTGAGGAAACACACTTTTGCTAATTTATTTGTTGAAAAGTTGAATTCAAAAAAAGGCCAGTGGTTTTATTAAAAGAAAACACAAATGTGTGTCTTCCTTTCTGAAATGTGTGTTCACAGTATCCATTTCACAAAGTCTGGCATTGTAAATCATAGTTGTTACAGGAGCAAAACATATGTACTACCACTGCGAACAAACATCCTCAAAAGAATTTCCTTTCAAGGCTAATGAACAATTGTGTAATTACAATGCATTTCCTGCAGCATCAAAAAGAAACAAAAACTAAGTATCATTGACCCTAGAGACTGACAGAAACAATCAAAGGGAGGGTGTGAAAAACAGTTAACACAAGCACACATGCACAGTTTACATGGGCTGATTTATCCAATATCACTGGACTCTACTGGAAAGGCCTATTACTGTATTTGGTTCTGTTGGTGGTACTTTGCTGAATGATCATTTTAGTATTTCACACATTCAATCTGAGACAGCCCTTAGGTGACATGGACATGTATGAACACCTACCAGCTTTTAAATATCATTTATCCACATTAACTAATTAGGACCATTTCAGATCTGACAAAAGGATTAAAATAGCTCCCAACCTTGGAGCAGCCAACAAAAAACACCATTCCCAAGTTTAATAATTAAACATTTGTAAATATATTGCATGGAAATAGATTATAAATACAGCAGCTCTTTGAATTATCAGTAACAAACTGCCAACGTTATTAAAATGCTTCCAAACAACTCCAAGCACATGACGAATTACTCACTGGTTTGCCTCTCATGAATATACCACAATTCAACAGTACTTACCCAGTTAACTTTCCTATAGAATATTCTATTACACTGCTAACACGACTGCATAGTGCCAAACAGGAGGGCACCATAAAGCTCCGTAGCCTGACTTAAATACAGTTTGTGGCAGACTCAGGCAGATCTTGAGTAGCATTATCAGTTATTCGTGGCCCTTTGTGATTCTCACCCTTTTCTAGCCATATACACTGCCTTGTTCCTGCTGGAAGCTTTCACTTCATTCCTACCAGCTGACTGAACAGGCTCATCCGTCAACTCTGGCTTTTCAGCAGAGCACACAGCTGATTGGGGGAATCCTGCCTGCTACGATTGGCAATTTGCACAGAAAAACTCCTCTTTGTTGCCTTGCAGTGTCATGGTAGGTCACTAACAGAACAGAAAGCTCTAACATTATTCAGGTTATAAAGGAGACAATACATTTAAATGTAACCTTCAGTGTGCTTTTTATACTTATTACCCACAGTAGACCCAAGAACAAATTAGAAACTGAAAGGACAGAGCTATAACAGAAGCCCTGCGAAATTAGGTAGCATTTTTAAAATCAGCCATTTCTCTTTTTTTTTTAAACCCTTAAATGCTCGTAAATTTTTAAACAAAATTGAAATGTGAAATTGCAACGTAACATGAACATTAAAATTCACAGATTCAGAAATGTTCAATTTTATTCAGTGAAACAGTCAATTAAAAAGTAATCAATTGTGGAACCAAGTGTAATAATGCATTATCACACAAATTTGTATCAAAACCTTCAGTTTTCACACAGAAAATTACACTTCAACGTGATCCTCATGGTACATGGAAATTTTGAGATAGATGTCAACCCTCTGTTTTGAAAGCAAAAAAAAAATGTGGAGCATTAAAAATCAGAGATTATTGCAAATATTTCCAGGAAGTGCTTTGATCAGCACAAAGAATGCAAAATATGTATTTTGAAAAGACTGCCAGTGGCCACTTAAAATATAGACTGGTAAACAGACAGTCAAATATTTTAAACCAAAGTTATCACTCAAACATTCATGGCATGACAATGCTTGTGGCAACATTTATTTCTCTTCATTTATTCATTCATTCATGGAACATGGGTGTCGCTGTTAAAGCCAGCATTTGTTGCCCATTCCAAATTGCCCTCGAAGGTGGTAGCGAGTCATCATCTTCAAATGATGCAGTCTATGTGAAGGTATTCCCAAAGTGCTCTTAGGGAGGGAGTTCCAGGATTTTGACCTATAACATAGGAGTAGACCATATGACTATGTCTTATGAGATTCTGTTCAGCCATTTAAAAGATCGTGGTGATCCTTTACCTTTACTTACTTAGTAACAACCTCTTATCATTTGGTATCCACCAGGGTCAATCAAGAATTCAATAAAATTCAAATACAACCTTGGTGCAAAAATGGACAAATCAGCTGAATTACAGAGATGAGATGAGAATAATTGTCCTCGACATCAAAGCAACATTTGACCAAATGTGGCATCAAGGAGCCCCAGCAAAAGGGAAAGCTCTCCATTGGTTGGAGTCATACCTAGCACAAAGGAAGATGATTCATGGTTGCTGGAGGCCTACCATCTCAGCTCCAGGACATTGCTTAAGAAGTTTCTCAGCACAGTGTCCAAGGCTCACACATCTTTAGCTACTTCAATGACTTTCTCTCTAATACAAGGTCAGAAGAGGGGACATTTGCAAATGACTGCACAATGTTCAGTACCTTTTGCAACTCAGATACTGAAACTTCTGTGCCCACCTACAGCAAGACCTGGATAACATGGGTTGACAAGTGACAAGTTTATATTGATGCCACATAAGTGGCAGGCAATGATCTCTAACAAGAGAGAATCTAACCAATACCCCTTGACATTCAACAGCATTACTAATGCTGACTCTGCCACCATCAACATTCTGGGACAAAACATTTAACTGGATCAATCACACAAATACACATTCATCTGCACAATCTCCCCATCTCTGTACTCACTAGCACATAGCACCATGAGATCCTGCATATTAATTTATTTCCGAGCTGCCTAAAGTCTGTCTACAGGACCTCATTCCTCACAGGTAGCAACAGGGATACTGCCTTTGGCTGCTCATCCTCCTTTTATTAGAATGTTCTATAGCTACACAGTAACATCCTTCACCATGTCATCAGGGAGACAATATACCATCCCTAAATGCCCTTCAGTAGGTGGCAGTGAACTCCCTGCTTGAACCACTGCAGTCTATGGTGAAGGTGCACCCAGAATGCTCTTAGGAAGTGAGTTTCAGGAATTTGCCCAAGCAACAGTGAAGGAACAGCTATATAATTCCAGGTCAGGATGGTGTGTGGCTTGGTGTTCCCATGCATCAGCTACCCTTGCTCTTCTAGGTGGTAGATTCATGGGTTTGGAATAGAAGTCTTCTTAGCCAGTTGCTGCAGTGCATCTTACAGAAGGTAGACACTACTGCCACTGTGCATCATTAGCAGGAGGGGTGAATCTTTAAGGGGATAAATGAGGTGCTAATCAAGCATGTTGCTTTGGCTTGGATGGTGTTAGAGCTGCCCTCATCCAGGCAAATGGAGAGTAGTCCATAACACTCCCTGATTTGTGCCTTGTAGATGGCGGACAAGTTTTGGGGAGGCTGATGGTCAGTTACTGATCACAGAATTGCCAGTCTGATCTGCTCTTGTAGCTGCAGTATTTATATCATTGGGGTCCAGCTAAATTTCTGGTCAAATGTAATTTTCAGGATCTTGATAATAGGGATTCAGTGCATGTCGTTGGGCCACAGAATCCTACAGTGCAGAAGAGACCCTTCTGGCCACTGGCCTCCAGTCACTAAAGCAGCCACCTGTCACCATCGCTAAGTCAATTATGAATCCACCTCATCAGATCACCGTGTATCCCATGTGCATTAGCCTGCTTAATAAGTCTCCCATGTGGGACTTGTCAAAGGCTTTGCTGAAATCCATGTAAACTACACCAACTGTACTACCCTCATCCACATACTTGGTTATATGCTCAAAAAATTCAATCAAATTTGTTAGGCATGATCTCCCTCTGACAAAACCATGCTGACTCTCCCTACTCTTTCCCAGGTTATCCTCTTCCCGTTGATATACTTATAGAATATAGAAACATAGAAAAACTACAGCACAATACAGGCCCTTCAGCCCACAAAGTTGTGCCGAACATGTCCCTACCTTAGCGATTACTAGGCTTACCTATAACCTTCTATCTTACCAAGTTCTATGTACTTATCTAAAAGTCTCTTAAAAGACCCCATCGAATCCGCCTCCACCACTGTTGCTGGCAGCCCATTCCACACACCCACCACCCTTGGAGTGAAAAACTTACCGAGATCTCCTCTGTACCTACACCCCAACACCTTAAACCTGTGTCCTCTTGTGGCAACCATTTCAGCCCTGGGAAAAAGCCTCTGACTATCCACTTGATCAATACCTCTCAACATCTTATACACCTCTATCAGGTCACCCCTCATCCTTCGTCTCTCCAAGGAGAAAAGGCCGAGCTCACTCAACCTATCCTCATAAGGCATGCTCCCCAACCCAGGCAACATCCTTGTAAATCTCCTCACCACCCTTTCTATGGCTTCCACATCCTTCCTGTAATAAGGCAACCAGAACTGAGCACAGTACTCCAAGTGTGGTCTGACCAGGGTCCTATATCACTGCATCATTATCTCACTACTCCTAAACTCAATTGCTTGATTGATGGAGCACAGTACACCATACGCCTTCTTAACCACAGCCTCAACCTGCACAGCTGCTTTGAGAGTCCTATGAACTCGGACCCCAAGATCTTAGGACTTTCCCTAATTCTAACAGCCAGAGCTTTCCCATATCCCCTCTTTGCTCTCAGGGTCATCAGAACTTTAGGATGCTTCTTGTAGTAAGTAGATGGTCATTGCCCAACACTTGTGGCACAACTATTACTTGCCAGTTATCAGGCTGAGCCTGAATACCATCCAGATCTTGCATGCGTGCAAGCATGGATCACCTTTTAAGGCTCAACAAGGTCATCTATGTGCGGATTCACAAGGGATGGGCGAGATCCTAAATGAATATTTCTCATCAGTATTTACTGTTGAGTAAAGCATGGATGCTAGGGAATTTGGGAAATAAATAGTGATGTCTTGAGGAGTGTACAGATTACAGAGGTGGTGGTGCTGGAAGTCTTAAAGCGCATCAAGGTAGATAAATCCCCGGGACCTGATGAGGTGTATCCAAGGACATTGTGGGAAACTGGGGAAGAAATTGCGGGTCCCCGAGCACAGATATTTGAATCATCGATAGTTACCGGTGAGGTACCTGAATATTGGAGAATGGCAAATGTTGAGCCTTTGTTTAAAAAGGACTGCACGGAAAAGCCTGGGAACTACAGGCCAGTGAGCCTCACATCTGTGGTGGGTATATTGTTGGAAGGTATTTTGAGAGACAGGATCTACAGGCATTTAGAGACGCAAGGGCTGATTAGGGACAGTCAGCATGGCTTTGAGGGTGGAAAATCATGTCTCACAAATTTGATTGAATTTTTTGAAGGGGTAACCAAGGAGGTAGAGGAGGGCAGTGCAGTTGATGTTGTCTACATGGACTTTAGCAAGGCCTTTGACAAGGTACCACATGGTAGGTTGTTGTAGAAGGTTAAATCTCATGGGATCCAGGGTGAGGTATTTAAATGGATACAAAATTGGCTTCTTGACAAAAGCCAGAGGGTGGTTGTAGAGGGTTGTTTTTCAAACTGGAGGCCTGTGACCAGCAGTGTGCTGGGTCCACTGTTTTTTGTCATTTATATTAATGATTTGGATGAGAATATAGGGGGCATGGTTAGTTAAGTTTGCAGATGACACCAAGATTGGTGGCATAGTGGACAGTGAAGAAAGTTACCGCCGATT
This sequence comes from Mustelus asterias, assembly GCF_964213995.1. Lineage (NCBI taxonomy): Eukaryota > Metazoa > Chordata > Chondrichthyes > Carcharhiniformes > Triakidae > Mustelus > Mustelus asterias. Next base: position 139,614,895 of record NC_135801.1, on the reverse strand, counting down.
GCAATGGGATCTTAATCAATTGGGCCAGTGGGCTGACAAATGGCAGATGGAGTTTAATTTAAATAAATGTGAGGTGATGCATTTTGGTAGATTGAACCAGGGCAGGGCTTACTCAGTTAATGGTAGGGCACTGGGGAGTGTTACAAAACAAAGAGATCTAGGGGTACATGTTCATAGCTCCTTGAAAGTGGAGCCACAGGTGGACAGAGTGGCGAAAGCGGCATTCGGCATGTTTGGTTTCTTCGGTCAGAACATTGAATACAGGAGTTGGGACACCTTGAAGTTGTACAAGACATTAGTAAGACCACACTTGGAATACTCTGTACAGTTCTGGTCACCCCATTATAGAAAGGATATTATTAAACTAGAAAAAAAGTGTGCAAGAGATTTACTAGGATGCTACCGGGACTTGATGGTTTGAATTATAAAAGGAGAGGCTGGATAGGCTGGGACTTTTTTCTCTGAAGCATAGGAGGCCAAGGGGTGATCTTATAGAGGTCTATAAAATAATGAGGGGCATAGACAAGGTAGATAAGTCAATATCTTTTCCCAAAGGTAGGGGAGTCTAAAACTAGAGGGCATAGGTTTACGGTGAGAGGGGAGAGATACAAAAGAGTCCAGAGGGGCAATTGTTTCACAGAGGGTGGTGAATGTCTGGAACAAGCTGCAAGAGATAGTAGTAGAGGGGGGTACAATTTTGTCTTTTAAAAAGCATTTAGACAGTTACATGGGTAAGATGGGTATAGAGGGATATGGGCCAAATGCAGGCATTTGGGATTGGTTTAGGGGTTTAAAAAAAAAAGGGTGGCATGAACAAGTTGGGCTGAAGGGCCTGTTTCCATGCTGTAAACCTCTGACTCTATGACCAATATCTGTGTTGCAAAAGGCAGTAAACAAGCAGCAAACACTCCCTTACTTCTAACTTCATGATGGTCAGTGACACAGCAGTTGAAGATGGTTGGACTTGGTGTGCTACCTTGAACTCTTACAGCAATGCACTGGGCTGAGATGATTGGTCTCCAACGACCACTACCATCTTTCTTGCTGGGCATGACTCCAACCAATGGTGAGGTTTCCTGCTGATTCCCAATTACTTCAGCTTTGCTCGGGCTCTTTGACGCCATGGTCAAATGTTGGCTTGATGTCACTCGCAATTAATCCCTGGAATTCAGTTACATTGTCCATGTCTAGACCGAGGTTTAAATGAAATCTGCAGCAAGTTGCCGTGGCAGAACTCAAAATGAATCTCAGTGAGCAGGTTGCAGCAAGTGCTGTTTGACAGCACTGTCAATGACATCTTCAATCTCTTTGCGAAGAATTCATAGTATAATGGGGAGGGGGGCAGGAATTGGATGTGCCCTGCTTTTTGCACACAGGACATAGCTGGGCAATTTTCCACATTGCTGGGTATATGCTAGTGTTGTAGCTGCACTAGAACAGCTTGGTTAGGAGCACAGGTAGTTCTGGAGCACATGTCCCCAATATTATAGCTGGAATGTGGTCAGGGCCTTTAGCCGTTGCCCTATCCATTGCATTCAACCATTTCTTGATATCATGTTGAGTAATTCAAATTAACTTTTGGCACCAGTGGAAGCATGGGCCTCGGGAGGGGGCCAAGATGGATCATCCACTCAGAGTTCTGGCCGAAGGTGGTTGCAAATGGTTTGGCATGGATATGCTGGGATTCCCCATCATTGAGGAGGAGGATGTTTGTGGGCTGTCTCCCTGCAGGTCCTTGGCTCACTGTCTGCTGATGCTTCATCCTGAGCAGCTTTCTTGGCTGATATTTTTCATTGGTGGTTTGCCATTGCTTGCCAAGTACTATTACGGAGCAGAATGAGGGGCAGGCCCCAAGTCTACTTCAGCCAGAATGAGAATCAGACGTGCACTGGCGATATTATTCTGAGTCACAGGATAAACCATCTAGCTGGCTGAGCTAACCAGTCCCCATCAACATAAAAATAAAGTTCCACAATTCTGCACAATGCACACAGGCAATTAATCGACCATATGGCCAAATACATGGGTTTTGATAAGATTTTGAAAAAGGTTCAAAGAGAATAGGTGGAGAGGTTTAGGGATTGAATACCATACAAGGCTAAATCAAAGACTGCACTATCAATTGGCAGGGTGGGGAAGTGCTGGGGGAAAATCCAAGAGGGCAAAGCCAGGAGGGCAATTGAAGTTGAAGGTGGTAGCTGAAATATAAAGCAGGCCAGGGAGAGATCTGAAGATAAAGGGTTAAGATAAGAGTTCTGAAGCTAATACACTGATGCACATAATGTGTAAGGTATGGGGCAGAATTTGGGCTGTTGCAACCTGATTGAGGAGGAAAGAGGAAGAAGGGATAACCAGGGAAAGTAAGAAATAGAAAAAAAGTCCGAGAGAGAGAAAATGAAAGAGAGACAAAATTCATTGGCAGGCAGGCGCACAGTTAGTAGGGAGGTTGCAGAAAGAATACACAGAACAAAAACTATAAATACTTTCCAGACTAGAGAGAAAAATCTTGGCTACCAAGATACAAATTACAAAATTCTCTTCACCTGTTAGTTATGGTGTTAGCAAAGTGTTACTGGGAGAGAAGAGAAAAATAATCGATGCAGCGACCATTCTATTTCCCAACACAAACCAGCTGTGACTGTAGATGTCAATAGTCCACGTTATTACACTCTCTTCATTAAAATTGAAGCAACAAAGTAATATGGGAACCCACGTCTGGTGCAATATACTAGTGTGCTGTTGAAAGCTGGGCAATTCCTTCCTGATGGTGCAATTGCCAATCTCTTCTGGAAGAGGCACCATCACAAATCATTGCAACCACCAACATTTCAGCACAACTTGGGAATTACAGAGGTGGTGGATAGGTCAGTCACCCGTCTACTCACCTCAACCAGGAATGGGGAGCAGATATTTGAAAAGGGAGGGATTTGGAAGCAAAAGAATTAGTGAGCTGGAAAACAACCACAAAAAAAGTATTCAAACAAGCAATGAACTTTGTAGTTTTCTTTTCATGCGCTTCCATAGTCATAAGTATTGGCTGGAGACATGCCAAGTGTTTCTCACTATTTCAGGCCAACATGAAAAGGTGTTTAAGCATAACCTGGTCACCCAGATCCTCCTCCTTGTTGGGAGAGGCCTGGTGATTGGTAAAGATTGGCTATTCAGGACCTGCAGATACAAACCCACTTCCTACTCTTTCTTTAGTCACTGGGCCAGTTGGGAGTGTGTTTGAAGGACATTGCAATTGCAGTGACTTGATGTCTAAATTTCTCCAGCTTTATTATTATGGATTACAATACCTTTTAAACACTCAATTTTGTTTCATGACATCATTGCAACACTTACAGAATTAGATCCATTCACTTCTACAATGCAAGTGACAAAGCACAGGATCCCCATGGTGTTTTATATAACCAAAACTATCTAACTGGTTTCATTCTCAATTCCTTTAGTTTAGTTGCATTTGGTGTAAGATTAAGAAATAGAAGTAGGCCATATGACCCCTCAGGTTCGGTCTACCATGCAATAAGATCAATACTGATCTACAACCTCAACTCCACTTCCATGCCCAATTCCCTATTCCCTGAATCTATCAATCTCAGTCTTGATGTATTCAACCACTGAACATCCCTAGACCTCTGCAGTAGAGATTGCCAAAGATTCACAACCCTCCGAGTGAAGAAATTCCTCAAAGCAATCCTAAAAGCATGTTAGCACTGCTGCCTCACAGCGCCAGGGTCCCAGGTTCAATTCTGGCCTTGGGTCACTGCCTGTGTGGAGTTCGCACATTCGCCCCATGTCTGTGTGGGTTTCCCTCTGGGTGCTCCGGTTTCCTCCCACAGTCCAAAGATGTGCGAATTAGGTTGATTGGCCACTTTAAATTGACCCTAGTGTCAGGGGGATTAGCAGGGTAAAATGAGTGGGGGTGCGGGAATAAGGCCTGGGTGGGATCGTGGTCGATGCAGAATCGATGGGCCAAATGGCCTCCTTCTATTCGATAAAAGATTATCTGGTGAGTGTGTCAGTTCTAAAGATCCAGTTCTAAACTGCAGAGTCAGGTGAAACAGCCTCTAATATCTTCCCTGTCAAGCCCCCTCATTCTTCTAAACTCCAGACAGTGGAGCCCCATTCCACTCAACCTTTCCACACTGATTCCTGGGAAAAGGTTGATCTATCTCGTGAAACCTTTTGACTCTGCTGTATATCCTTCCTCAGGTACAAAGCCCGAGTACTTCATCTGTAGCCTCAACAAAACTCTTTGCAGTCAGTCCTCAATTAAAGCTGTAGTTGCGTTCCTGTAAAGTGCAATTTCAAGTGAAATGACCTTAAATGCATCAGATTTTCCCATTAAAACCAATGCAAAAGCTGTAGTTGGTTCTGTAGGACATTTCCCATCAAAAACTGTAAAACATTATAACCTGCAAGTTGAAATTGGTAAATGAAATAACTTTTAATACAAGATAAATTCTAAAAATCTAAAAGAAATATGGCAACTTTCTACTTGCGGCTAATCCTGCTCACCGCCAACTCTGCTTCCTGAATCTTCCACATCACAAATTTTATTCTCCGAACCTCCTTGTAGCTACGGCCCCTTCCACATTTGGACTCTCCAGTTTGCAGCCTCTCTTGTTCTCTAACCCTCCTTTCGCTGAACCTCGAGCTTCCTGTTTCTCCTGTTCACCACTTTCCTTCCTTGGGCCCTCGCTGTGACCCACAGATCCCCGACAGTGCAGAAAGAGGCCATCCAGCCCATCGAATCTGCACCAACTCTGAAAGAGCATCTCACCCAGCACCCAACCACCACTGCACTCTTTCTTGTAATTCCATGCACTTAGCATGGCTAATCCACATAACTCTCTCAGTTATGGACACTAAGAGGTAATTTACCATGGCCAATCCACCTAACCTGCGTATCTTTGGACTGTGGGAAGAAACTGGAGGAAACCCACAGAGACACGGGGAAAATGTGCAAACTCCACATAGACCATCCCACCCAAGGCTGGGACTGAACCCTGACGCTGTGAGGCAGCAGTGCTAACCATTATGCCACTGTGATTGAAGGCTCTGGAGATGAACAGCAAACGGCAGGAAAAGCAGCTTTGACTTGCAGCAGAGGGTCAACAATGAGCGGGTGGGTTAGGGAGCTGGAGAAGCCGCGATATAGTGCGGATCAGGTCAGATTAGTGCAAAACGATTTAGAAATGTGAAACTCCGTGCTCATGAGAATACGGGTCCCATTAACGACAAATGTTAAAACAAATCAATGTAAATTGGGGCAATATTAAATGGGGACTTACTGTACTATTGATTTTCTGATTTCCTGACCTCTTGTGCTCCAAACCACTTGCGATCAAGGCCAATGTACCATCTGCCTTCCCAACAGCTTGCAGTACTTGCACATTAACTTTGTTTCATGTATAAAAACAGCCAAATGCCTTTGAATACCGACATCTAGTAACTTGGACATTTAAAAAAAAGGTTTCTATCAAACTAAATATTTCCCCACGTTATATTCCATCTGCCACTTACCCACTAATTTAACCTATCTACATCAGTTTGTAAACCCTGTGTCCTGTGTACTTTTCTGCCTAGCTTTGCATCAGCAGCAAACTTGGCTACATGATCTCATCTAGGTCATTAATATAGATTGTAATTAATATAGATTGTAAATAGCTGAGGCCCTAGCACTGATCCTTAGGGCACAGTTAGGCACAGCCTGTCAACCTGAAAATGCCCAGTCTATCCTTGCTCTCTGCTTCCTGTCTTTTAGCCAATGCTCCATCTCTGCTAATGTAATACTCCCAAGACCATGAGTTCTTATCTTCTGCATTACCCTGTTGTGTGGCATCTTATCAAAAACATTTTGATATTCCAGGAATACTACATCCTCTGATTCCTTTAACTCTGTTAGTTACATCCTCAAACAGCGCTGACAGATTGTCAAACACAATTCCCCCATCTATCATAAAACCATGTTAACGTTGCATTTATGTGATAAACTTGATATATGATATAACTTGCCAAAGTTATTAAGCAACACAGTTGGAACAGCCCAGAACTACTGTTCAGTTGTTTTAATTCTGCAACTAGCGGTCTATATAATGAATTTTTGTTGCAGTCCCATTTAAATACACTTGACATTTCCATGTCACTCTTCTTCAGAATTGTTTTGTTGCCAGAACTTATCTTTTGTAATTTGGTAACAGCATTGCAAAGCCTGATGATATGCTAAGTGATATCAAAAATAGCGCCAAAAAGAGGTTTCAAATTGACATTATAGAACTGTTTTAGTCTTTTAGGTGGTAGATCTAAACTCAAATGTCGATTAGTAAACATTTTGGGCATATTGTGAAGTTTGTCACAATCGCTTCAGGACAACAACTTTACCTTTGTTTAAAATAGAGTTTTGAACTGGCTGCAAAACCTCAGATACACACGGACAACTAACACGAATGGTGTTGGGGAACAGGAGGATTTGAGCTTTCTCCACCATAGTTAGCAACAGACTCAGGTGAAATCATCACAAGCACCCTTCAACACCACATGTTCCTGCAGCTTTGTTTATGGAGAAAAACAAGCTTTCCTCTAATATTATGCTGAAAAATTTTGCTTTATAAAAGTTTCATATAACTTACAATTCAATGAAATCCCCTTATGATCACTTTCAATACCTTGCCGAAAAAATAAGAGTCAGCATGGGTTTCAAACGACAAAAGCTTGCTTGAACAACTGCATTGAATTCTTTGCAGAGGTAACAAGGGCATTACAAGGCAACATGGTAGATGCAATTTATCGAGATTTACACTAGGTTTTTGATCATTATAGAATAGACTAATAAACAAGGTTAGAGCATGAGGAATAAGGGGACAAATTGCAGAATGGATAGCTAGCTGGCCACAAGACAGAAAGCAGAGAGTGACAGTAAAGGGTAGATCGGAATGTTGGAGAGCGAAATTCCACAAGGATCAGTGTTGGTGTTCACAACTTATATTCATGATATAAACTTTGGAATCAAAAATCAGAGGATATCAAATTTTGCGGCTGGGGGTTGTGGTAGGGAGAAAATCATAGAATCCCTACAGTACAGGAGCCATTCAGGCCATCAGGTCTGCACTGACTCTCTGACAGAGCATCTTACCCATGCCCATCCCCTAACCCACACACTTAACCCACTAATCCCCTAACCTCCACATCTTGGGACACTAAAGGGCAATTTGACATGGCTGATCCACGTAAACTGCACATCTTTGAACCAAGGGGAGAAATCGGAGCACCCGGGAGAAACCCTGCAGACTCAAGGAGAAGGTCTTTGACAGTCACCCAAGGCTGAAATTGAACCCGGGTCCCCGGCGCTGTGAGGTAGCAGTGCTAACCACTGGAGAAGGTAGTCAATATGGAGGAGGACTGCAAGAAATTACAAAATGACACAAAGAAACTTGCAGAAGGGACATATACTGGCTGGTAATTGGCAAATTAATTTCAGCACAAGTGTGAGCTACTATATTTGCGTAGGATAAAAAGTAGGCTGTGTATTATTTAGAAAATAAGAATCTAAATGGTGGAGCAGAGCTAAGGAATCAGAGTATAAATATACCAAAGTGATGACACAGGTCAATAAGGCCAGAAAGAAAGCAAACTAAGCTCCAGGATTTATTTCTGGAGGGATAGAGTTGCAATGTGGAGAAGTTATTTGAGCTTGTTCAAACTTAGGTGAGACCACACTTGCAGTACACTTACAGTAGCATGTACTCTTCTGGTTGCAGTATTTGGACATTTAGGGATGAAAAGGTTAACTTGTGGGACTGGAGAAACGGTGCTGCCCACATGATGCAAGAGTCAGATGACTAGGAGTCAAGAAAGAGAAAGCTCATGGCTTAGACCAACATACAACATTCTAGCAGCAGTGAAAGACCCCCAAAAAATCATTTTTTGTTCAAGTTTGCACATCTGACCTGAAAACATCAGCAAGGCAATTGAAAATCGCGGAGAGAGCTCCACAGAAGTTGTGGAAGCTGAGGGGCAGAGAAGAAATCAACTGTTCTGCTTACTAAGGGCTACATACACCATGGTGGTCCATGAAAAGTCGACAGCAGAGTTAAAGAACCTGGCAACGATCAAGGAAGAGTAAGCAAACCTTGAAAATGGCTTAAAAGCTTCCAATTCATGATGCAGTAAGTAGACAGCACTGGGAGAAATTCCATTTTAATGAGTGCGGGAGAGGTTGACACCATTACACATGGCAGCAATTTAAAAGAGAAAAAGAAAATCGGCTGCTCAACATGATTCCCCAACAGGAGGAAAGCAGTGAACTGGCCGCGAAGTTTAGGAATGACTACCAAAGAGGGTCAGTAGTGGGTATCAGTAAAAGCTTGATCAACTCCATCTCTGCAACAAAAGTTAAAAAATCCATGAAAACATTCTATGATCTTAAAAAAGCTGTGGATTCTAAATTCACCTTGCCAGACCAATTTGAGCACATGGAAGGGCTCGATCAGAAACAGAATTGGACACAATGAAGAAAGAGATTTTTAAGATTCAGAATTGCATCCGGATTAAATAATAAATCAGCTGCTGAGTATTCAAGTCAATACATTACTGTATTCTATTGAAGCAATTGCTGATGATTGCCAAAGCAAGACAAGACATTAATGAATCAGACAAATTCGGATAGGTCCTAAAAGCTTTTGATAATTATCTTAAGCTACAGACCAACAAGAATGAAAGAGCTAAGTTTAACAAAGGGTCCCAAAACCTGGTGAACTACTAAAGTGCCTTTATGAACAATCTGTATCATCCGGTTGTCGGGTTTGAATATGGTGATTTTAAATTGGAGCTGATACGAGACCGCATCATAGTCCGAGTAACTGATGACATGCTTTGAGCTACTACAATCCAAAAAAGATACAACTATGGAGCAGGCGATACAGATAGTCATACAATCAGAGGTCCATCAGAAAAAGAGAGCCATACTAAGAAAGGAAGACAAACCATGGTCCTGAAAACCCCCAATGATGGCACAGCTTATTAGACACTCAGGAGCAAAAAATAAATTACGAAACAAAAGCTCAACATGCTGACAAACCATGCTGACACTGTGGTGCCAAAAAAACCCCACAGGTATGAATAGTGTCCTGCAAGCACTGCTGAAGGCTTTCATTGTAAAAGGTTGGGACCCTTTGGAAAGACCTCTTGACCGAGGATCACGGGAAAACCTTTACATTCAAAGTCAATTAAATAGAGGAACTACAATGCTTTCTAGGCGAGATCAAAGATCCAAGATAGACTTTCTGTAACGCAGGCATTTGTTCAGCAATTTCAATTCAGATACAAGACCAAGCGTAACAGTCCTGAATAATAAAGAACCGCGGCTAGCAAACGGAGGACAACTGATACACCATTATATGGTGCAGAAGTGATCTATCAGTCCCAGGCATGTTACAAGTAGTGCTCCACTACATGAGCAAACAGAACTGGAAACATGATACCTTATTCACAATTAGGAATTTTCTTTTCTGAGCTGAAACACCTGCCTTGTTCCCAACCTCATCAAAATAGCAGAAGACATGGAGAGTCATCAATTATGCCAAATTTGGGTCCTTCAAACTGTCCAACTGCTCTGATGACCTCGACTTGGACTTCAGTGCTGATTTTTCAATGTTCTTCACTTAGTGTGATACTCCAGCCTTTTTCAAAGACAGTGTCCAAGAGATGGAAAATAAACTTCTTTTCCCGAGGGGATACAGAACCAACGAATACCTGAGTGTGACCGTGACCTTTTGTCACTCAGTGCATCAGCAGAGAGGTGGCAAACAAAATTCAAGCAATGGAACATGTTGATACAACACCACATTTATCCGACATTGGTGACCCCTTGGTAAGTGCATCCACACCTATCCATCCACCAAAAGGTGTTAGTCCAGGGTGCAAGCAGTCAAACAACTTCAGAACTGAACCAGGTGATTGTCCTCATTGGAGAACAGTAACCTTCTGGGGTCACTGGAATTTAAGAAAAACAGAATGTTGATCATGTGGCTTCCTCACAGCTTCCAGAATTGCCTCCCAAGGCAGGAATCCAGGATTCTGCAAAACATTCTGAACCAAAGGCTACAATGAGTCATCACCCCAGAGGTAAAGAATGGAAGACGAAACCGGCAAAAGTCAATTCAACAAAAAAAAGGATAGGGAACACAGTAAATGTAAAGGGATAAACCCACAAAATCTGATCATGAAATAGAAACAATAGCTTGAGAGAGGTACAACAGTAAAGAGAGGATGAAGTGGATCGAGTCTAGATCCAGACAAGAGAACTTATACATTTGAAAGAACCAGAATCAAGTTGACAAGGCACTAGATACTGCAACATTTACCAAAAAGACCAAACAAGTCAAAGCAAAGTACTACCGATCTTCTCAAGGATATGATCAGGGAGAGTCGTGAAGCATCCAGACTGATTAAACCTAGAAAGTCAGAGACTTGTTGGGAAGATGGAGTATGCAAATATAAATGTAAAATATATTGGGGGGAGGTGTACTATTTGGGTGTTTGGAGCTGAAAGGGTTGAGAGAGACCGGAGAAACAGTACCACCCACATGATGCAAGAATCACATGACTCAGGCTTGCAGGAGAAACGTCGTGGCTTAGACCGAGTAATATATTCGAATATAGTCGATACAAAGAGTGCATTTCCACTTGCCTGGAAGTGCAAAACTAGAAGCCATCAATAAAAGATAGTCACTAAGAAATCAAGTGGGAAATGCAGGAGAAATTTCTTTACACAGTGATGAGAATGTGGAACTCACCACCACTGGGAGTGGTTGAAGCAAACAGAAAACATTTAAGGGAAAGTTAGATAAGCATATGAGGGTTATGCTGATAGAGTTAGTTGAGAAAGAAAGAATGGGAGGTGGTTAGAGTGAAGCATAAATGCCAAAATGGACTCTTTGGGTCAAATTTCTGTGCTGCATATTCTTCGTAATTCTATGCAGCAATAAATATGGTTTTAAAAAGCCAGTTGGTCCAGTTTTAAGTTCTGTTGATTGAAATGAAAAAGCTCACTGTATTGATTTTTCTGCCAAAAGATGTGGCTGGTTGTTTTCCACATGTTATTTTGTACTGAATTTAAAACACATGCTAGAGCTGTTAAATATCAGTAAAGGATGCTCCAAGAACCCATTGCAATAAAAACTGCCAATGATTTAATGTACAGACATTAAATAGTCATTTTGGAATGAGATTGCAATCATTTAAAATTCAGTCTGTCTGCACTGAAATATTCCTTAAAAAGAAACACAAATGAATGAATAACTTTGAGGCCATAGGGAAAACGTATCATAAGCTGAATCAAAATCATTCTAAATGGTTGGTATTGTTGACTAATTCCACAGTCAATCAGGGAACTCAGGACTGACTTAGGAGGACCATATTCTCAAGATACTATACTCGTAATCAGCTGCACATTCAAGCAAATCCAGAAAGAGACAATGGAGATTGAAAGACAGCGATTTAGAGTGGCAATCACAAGGGTAGTGGAAGATAGTCATAAAATCATTCCAGCACAGGAGGTGGCCATTTGGTCTGTGGAGTTCATGTAGGTTCTTTGTCATGGAATCTAATCAGTCCCATACCCCTCTCTATCCACCTAGCCCTACAAGTTTATTTCCTTTTGAAATTAATTACCTCCACTTCCACCTCCCTCATAGGCAGAGTTTCAAGTCATTATCACTTGCTGCGTTAACAAATTCCTCACTCTCCACACCACTTGTCCAAAACTAAATTTGTGTACTCTAGTCTTTGTACCATCAGCTAATGGGAACAGCTTTTCTTTGACCACCTTATCCAAACCTGTCATAATCTTGTACACCTCAAATCAAATCTCCTTTGCTCCAAGGAGAACAAACCCAGCTTATAAATCTTCTAACTATCCTTCATCCCATGAACCATTCTGATAGATTTCCTTTGCACCCTATCAAGGACCCTTGCATCCTTCCTAAAGAGCACTGACCAGAACTGAGCGCAATACTCCATTTGTGGCCAAACCACAGCTTTGCATGAAACAACCCACTTGATTGATACCCCTTCTACAAATATTCACTCCCTCCACTACCAATGCTCAGTGGCAGCAGTGTGTACCATCTACAAGATGCACTGCAGGAACTCACCAAGGCTCCTTAGACAGCACCTTCCAAATCCACGACCTCCACCACCTGGAAGGATAAGGACATCAGACATATGCAAACACCACCACCGGGAGCCTCTGGCTCTGATCTTCAGGTCGTCGTTGGCCTCTGGTATAGTACCAGAAGATTGGAGGTTAGCGAATGTTGTCCCATTGTTTAAGAAGGGGAACAGAGACTTCCCCGGGAATTATAGACCGGTGAGTCTCACTTCTGTTGTCGGCAAGATGTTGGAAAAAATTATAAGGGATAGGATTTATAGTTATTTGGAGAGTAATGAATTGATAGGTGATAGTCAGCATGGTTTTGTGGCAGGTAGGTCGTGCCTTACTAACCTTATTGAGTTTTTTGAGAAAGTGACCAAGGAGGTGGATGGGGGCAAGGCAGTGGACGTGGTATATATGGATTTTAGTAAGGCGTTTGATAAGGTTCACCATGGTAGGCTTCTGCAGAAAATGCAGATGTATGGGATTGGGGGTGATCTAGGAAATTGGATCAGGAATTGGCTAGCGGATAGGAAACAGAGGGTGGTGGTTGATAGTAAATATTCATCATGGAGTGCGGTTACAAGTGGTGTACCTCAGGGATCTGTTTTGGGGCCACTGCTGTTTGTAATATTTATTAATGATCTGGATGAGGGTATAGTTGGGTGGATTAGCAAATTTGCTGATGACACCAAAGTCGGTGGTGTGGTAGACAGTGAGGAAGGGTGTCGTAGTTTGCAGGAAGACTTAGACAGGTTGCAAAGTTGGGCCGAGAGGTGGCGGATGGAGTTTAATGCGGAGAAGTGTGAGGTAATTCACTTTGGTAGGAATAACAGATGTGTTGAGTATAGGGCTAACGGGAGGACTTTGAATAGTGTGGAGGAGCAGAGGGATCTAGGTGTATGTGTGCATAGATCCCTGAAAGTTGGGAATCAAGTAGATAAGGTTGTTAAGAAGGCATATGGTGTCTTGGCGTTTATTGGTAGGGGGATTGAATTTAGGAGTCGTAGCGTTATGTTGCAACTGTACACAACTCTGGTGCGGCCGCACTTGGAGTATCGTGTGCAGTTCTGGTCCCCACATTACAGGAAGGATGTGGAGGCTTTGGAGAGGGTGCAGAGGAGGTTTACCAGGATGTTGCCTGGTATGGAGGGGAGATCCTATGAGGAGAGGCTGAGGGATTTGGGATTGTTTTCGCTGGAAAGGCGGCGGCTAAGAGGGGATCTTATTGAAACATATAAGATGATTAGAGGTTTAGATAGGGTGGATAGTGATAGCCTTTTTCCTCTGATGGAGAAATCCAGCACGAGGGGGCATGGCTTTAAATTGAGGGGGGGTAGTTATAGAACCGATGTCAGGGGTAGGTTCTTTACCCAGAGGGTGGTGAGGGATTGGAATGCCCTGCCAGCATCAGTAGTAAATGCGCCTAGTTTGGGGGCGTTTAAGAGATCCGTAGATAGGTTCATGGACGAAAAGAAATTGGTTTAGGTTGGAGGGTCACAGTTTTTTTTTAACTGGTCGGTGCAACATCGTGGGCCGAAGGGCCTGTTCTGCGCTGTAATGTTCTATGTTCTATGTTTCCCACCAAGTCACTCAGCATCCTACTTGGAAATATATTGCCGTTCCTTCATCACTGGGTCAAAATCCTGGAACTCCCTCCTTAACAACACTGTGGATGTACCTACACCACATGGACTGCAGCGGTTCAAGGCGGCAGCTCACCAATACCTTAGAGGGCAATTAGGGATAGACAATAAATGCTGGCTTACCCAGTGAAGCCCACATCTCAAAAATGAATTAAAATACACAAATTCAGTACAACGTTCTTGCTTTTCAATCAGATTAGTCAAGCACAACCTGCCTTTTAGAAGTCCATGCTGGCACTCCTTAATTAGTTCAAACCTCTCCAAGTACCAATCTTTTCTATGATTATTTTTTCTAAAACCTTACTCACCACTAATGCTAAACTGAATGGCCTATAGTTACTAGGAATATTCTTACACCTCATTGAACAAATGCATCACATTTCCCACTCTCCAATCCTCTGGCATCTCTCTTACATCTGAGAAAGATTGATAGATTAAGGCAAGTCATTCTGGTACCCCCACCCCACTTCTTTTAGTAGCCTGGTATGCAAGCCATCCAGATCTGGCAACTTCTCCACTCTTAGCATATCCATCCTCTCCAGCACATCCTTCCCATCAATTACCTTTATCGTCACTTCTATTTTGTCAGTATGCTCTTCCTCAAAACAATACAAAGTACTTATTATGTATTCTAGTCTTGCCCTGAACCTTTTAAGCTCATATCACCCTCTGTTACTAATTGGTCCCACCCCATATTTATATTTAAGATTTTTAAGCCCAATTGGCCGAATAACCTACTTCTGCCCCCATGTCTACCACTCAAGGTCCCCCAATATCAACATTCTATTTTTCTTTGCACATCTCAATGATTTTGCTATAGATTTGCTCCTCCATCTCTACCTCCAAGAATGTGCTGATACCCTTTATACTTCTCAACTTCAACCAAATGTGGTCCTCTCAAGAACATCCTCCCTTTCCAACACCATGTCTTCCCTAATCAGTATTGCCACTCCACCTCTCTTTTCTCCTTCACCATCTTTTCTGAATCCTTTACATCAGCGGTTTCCAGATTGTGGGTCGTGACCCAAATTGGAGTCAAAGAAACATCAAATGGGGTAATGAAAAATAAAATCATGGTAATCTTCCGTCCCAGCAGTGGGAAGAAACTATAAGATGAACTGCAGTGTCGCATACTTGACTGAGGTGGTTCTGATTGGGTTGCTGTGCCATAACCGCGAGTCCTTGTAACTAGGTGGAGGCAGATGCGGATTTAGCAGCTGACAGTAGCTCGGACACCTCGGGCCTGGGATTTTCATATGCTATTATATGCTCATCTATAATTAGTAAACTTTCATCATTATATACCTAATGTTACCTTTTTTTTCTGATGATTTGTTTTCGTTGGCATCCAGGTTCCATTAAAAAATGGGTTCACGTTGATAAATAGTTTGGGAAGCTCTGTTTTATATCCTTCAATATTAAGCGCTCTGTCTGCACCAATTTTAAACCATGTGTCTGTTATTACCATTACATCACAAGGCTGTGTCTGTAGTTCAATCTTATTCACCATACTTTGCAGGTTTACACACGTGCACTGTAAACCTGTCTTTGTGCTCCTTGTAGATGATCTTAGTCAGCTCTTATCGAATGTGGTAATACTTCCTTCTCTAGTACCGTCGAACTAATTTCTTTCTGCACCTTACTCCTCTTTCTGACTTCTATTTGCTGGTGACTATCCCCCAGCCAATTTTGTTTAAAACAACAGCAGCTAAAATAATTTAATCTCAGCACATATCAGAAATATCTTCACTGGTCCTATGTGTATCTTAAATCTGGTATTGGTTAGTGCAATATTTTCTTTTCAAATTACTGTGAAATCAACTCTCATTTATTTCCTCAGTGATTTTCATCAGTATTCAAGTTGTGTGCAAAACAAGAATCTAGAGTGTAGAATATTAAAATGTCACTTCATACCCTGTGCAATTAAATTGGTTTCAAGAGTCTGTCAATTTCCACCAAATGCATCTTCCCATGAATGCAGCAACGTGCGAGGGAAATTCACAGTACACTATGTACTTTCAGACATTAACCCATGAGGCATGTTCAAGTGCCCACAGAAGCGATAACATTACATTATCTGACCCACTGTTACACACTGTAGTATCAGGAAATTGAAGACATTAACATCTGGAAAGTTAACATTTGCTCTGAAAACGGTGTTACTTGTACTCTATCTTTAAATTTAGAAAGGTATTCCTGCCACTGCAATAAATACTGGGACTTGTTCACAGCTGTTTGTTTCATTCAACACAAACTAATGATTTCGCTGCAGCAACCTGACCACAGCATCGCCTGCAACGGATAGAGGAACCACAGAAACTTTGTTGAGGCAAGTTATTTATGAAACTACCCACAGCGTCAGAGACCCAGGTTCAA